>NC_088857.1:31005959-31305959 GCF_963853765.1 Magallana gigas | reverse complement strand
ATATGTAAACATGTAGACTTTTCAAACTAGACTATTACAGTACAATCTGTAGACACATTCAAAAGTTTTAATGCTGGTTAATTGCTTAAACATCTATTTCAAACAGTTCGGAGTAGACGAACATGCTGGACGACAAGAGGTTTACAGAGAAGAGCAGCCATCAGCCACTATAACTCCACAAATGAGTTACGAGCTCGAAGTAATTAAATTCATGCTGCCCCTCCTTCCCTTGCTAAAACACCGTACCACATAAACATTATCCTTGTCGAAAGTATCAATGAAGCATGAATGTTCCATACAACTTAATATTTCGTAAAGTTATACATTACCGAAAGCAAGTAATAAGAAAGAGAATTTCGTTTCAAATACTGTAAATACTTTTGAATATTAGCTTGCTTCAATATTCATTTCCAAAAATGTATCAATTTCTTCTTCATGAGAGATTTTTTTAGTACAATTGATCCTTTACTGTGGCCTATATTTTGCACCTAATGGTTGTGATATGAATAAAAGAGAATTCATTAAGATAAACTTGCTTTAATGGATGTGTTAGTTTTACAAATAATACTCTTTTCTAGCTAGGAAAAATGTTTATTTTTTCTGTTCATTTCTATGGTTTTGGGACCCCAAACCAATTCCAACAGTTGTTGATTGTCCATTTTATCATTTTTATTATTACTTACATTATGAAAAATTATTTTTTTTCTCTATAAAGATGAAGGTTCCTGGCAAAAGCAAGGGATTAAAAAAGTACATGGTCCTGTTTTGCATAGTCCTTGTTTCTATCGTTGTATCGACAGTCTTGGCTGGTTACGTCGGTACGAAGGATGTCGTGGATGATATCCCCACTAAGGTCCAAAATCAATTTCAGATAATGCCAGAATGGAAGAAACTGGAAAAACAATCTAATTTGACAGCGATTAAAATCTTTTTGGATAATGGTAGTCTTTTCATCGCTATGTCAATAATTAAATGAAATTATAGTTTTAAAAATTTTGTCATTTTAATTTTCCTTTAATATCTTTTTTCTGGTTAAAAGGTCTATCCGATTTTTCTAAAAAGCTCAAGACTCTCAACGAACAACACTTTGAAAACTTAACAAGCGAATTAGGTAGGTAATGCTTTTTATCATTTTATGTTTATTAATTTTCATTGAAATTTATTATTAACTAGATCATAGGGACATTAGTAAAGAATATTATTATGATATCCTATTTTACCAAAGCATATGATTTGTAGATTGCTGTGATCGTGCTATAAATCTGTTTTGAAGCTAACTATACTAAAAATAGGAAATTTATAAATCTCACTATACCAAAATAGTTTTTCATGACAAAAAAAAATCTTATTTTCTGGCATGTGCGACTTGGTGACGTCATAATAGTGACATCAACGCCTATACATTATAAACAAAACAGTTGCTGTAATATTCTTGAAGAAATTGTGGAGAATTATAATATTGATTTATTATAATACAACAATCATAGCCTTTTGATATCGATCAATACATGGTTTTATAGACCTGATGAGAGCATATGTACTTTCATCAGGTTATAAAACAATGTATTGACCCCATCAAAAGGCTTTAATTGAAAGATATTTTCGTCAGTGAAATATATCAAAATCTAATTCTTAAAAATTCGATTGTAAACTCTCTAGCAAATGTGCAAAGATTTAAAAAAGAAAAAACACAGAAACATATTTTTTTAACAAATATTAGTAAAATAATATTTAAAAATTGATGTACATGTGCATTATTAAGTTGATTTAAGTAACTTCTTGTTTCATGTTTTTAGAACTGAATTTGAATCTGTTTAAAAATGAAACAAAGAATCACAACGAGCTAATCCAACAACGCATTTTGAACGAGACAGGTTGGTTTAAAACAAGTTGAAACGTGTGCTTTATTATAAGATAAAATGAATGCACAAAAATCATTTTTTTAAACAATATCTCGATATTTTGATTTTTCTAGCGTCAAAAGAAGACGTCATGAAAAATTTAAACACCATGCTTGACCTTACACGTAAGTTTACACAATAATATGCCTAATAATAATGCCACTACAAAGTAAAATATCACTCGTCTGTATAAGGCACAGTTCCCAAACATTTCAAAAGTGTGATGACCAAAACGGGAAAATTTTACACGGATTTTTGTAAAAATATTTATGTTATAAAATTGGAAAAGAGATCATCATCTTAAATAAAAAGCAGAAATGATGATGGATTCAGAAAATGTAGTAATACTGTATATTAGGTAATTTCCTCGATGATCTAATTTTCGTTTTATTCGCGATGTCTTTTATATCGCAAATTATTGAATACACAGAAATATATTCTGTATTATTTTCTATAAGAAACTTTTTAAATTGCAATAAATGACTGGCGCAAATTAAAAATGCTACACATTTTCCCCGTTTTCGCAAATTTTGTGACACGCGAAAAAAACACCCGGATATACGGTATTTAAATCTTTTTTATTAAGATCATTGAAGATTAAAAATTACTTTTTAAAAATAGCTTTTATCTATAAAAACATAATGAAATTTTTCGTGGCCAAACAGCTCTTTAGGTTTGGTGATATTAACACTTATCTACTCTCAAATCTAGTGTCCTTTAGTGTCCTGACCACCCAAATATGCTAGAATTAAAATTACTAGTGATATTGTTTTAGAAATAATATCATATATTGTTTGCTTATAAATATATTTTTACAATCATTTTCAGAATCAAACACGGATGGTTTGAAAAATGAAACAAAGATGCTCCATGAACTTATCACGCAACGTGTTATGAAGGATGCAGGTGTGTATTATTGCTTATATGATTGATTCAATTTTCTAGGCTTGTGCGCTAAAATTGATTTACTAAATCAATATCTTATTAACTTAATTACCAAAGTGACGATATTATTTGTGTCAATGCGTATACAATAGCAGTAAGTTACATTTTGAAAAGTTTCAACAATTAATTTTGTTGTATGAAATGTGGTGATAACAAACAGTGTTTTAATCTGATTAAAAACACATTTAGAAAGGCAAGATTTAAAAATATATTTACAATGCACGTTAAAATGCTTAATTGAAATATTTCACTACCCGTCTTAAGTTACTAACTGGTGAATGTTTATCTCAAATAAACGTGACACTGACAATCAATCTATTTACACATTTTACCTGAAATACAACTGTTTTCTCGAGTCTTTCTTAAGGTAACTCCATACTCGCAAAATTCTCTAATGAAAGTTGAAAAACCGAACTGATTTCAACTTTTAAAATAGACTTAAAATTTCATCAATTGTTAGAAAAAATATACATGTCATCATACTTTTTGAGACGCCAGATAAACATAAACTAAAGCATATTTTAGCATCAGAAAACCGTATTTTTTGCTTAAAAGTAAAATTTTTGCAGGCAGAAATTTGTATATCTTGTTTAATTTTAATGTCAACTTTATCAGAAAACTAAAACTTCAAAAATATTTTAAAATCAATCGTTGGGATAAGAAAAACTATAGCATTTAGACATACAACTGAAAGAAAAGTCAGAAAAAGAGGTATTTCCCATTAGCATCGATAAAATGTATAAAAAATTGGGAATTTAGGATAAAATTAAGCTGCGAAAATATCTTGAACTTAACAGTATTTCTTATTACATATATGTGATCATATTCACATAAAAAAATAATACTACATGTATCTTGCACAAATTTTTAAGAACTCTAAGTTTTACAAAATAGTATGACATCACAGAACACTGGATCTACTTTAAATTGCCTACAGCTGGTTTTTCATGGATGTTTTGTGACTAATTTGTGTATCCTACAACAAAGTGTATAATTTGCCTCCCCCAGTCTGTCCTAAATTATAAAGTTTGTTTCCTGCAGTTTTCTTGCAATGTTTTTATAATGTTTTTATTTTGGCAATGGTCGAATATATATTTACTTTATCGGATCGGGTTACCTTTATTACAACGATCTCGTGGTCGAACTACTTTTAAAAAACGAAAGTAATCCCAGAAGAGTTTACCATGTACCAAACAAGTTCAGATTACATTAAACTTTTTCATATTGTTTTTTATTACTATCATGTGGAAAAGTCAAATGATTCAGAATTAAGAATTATTTTGTAATACTTTAATAGTCAAACCATGAGCTCTTGCAATGATCAATTTAATTAACATTTTTGCTCTTTTATATCTTCAGGTAAGGTACATATTAGCAAATGAAATGTAATAAATTTTACAGAGTTTGAGAGTTTCAGAATTGGCTTAACCCAATGACGTAAGCAAAGAATAAGCGAGTATAAGATGTTTCATTTAAGTTCATTATAAAAAGAAAAAGAAATTGAACCAAATTAGTGAATTTAAAAAAATGGCTAATTTTTAAAAATAAACGATCATGGTTAAAAACAAACTGATCTCGGTCTAAATTGCAGTTTAAAAAATAATTAAATAAATAAAACAAAAGCCACAGGGGCTCACCTGAGCAACAGTAACCATAACGCTAATCAAATCGTCATTACAGAATCAATTTCAAATTATCTTTACAACCAAGTACAGTAGATCTTACTCAAAATATAAAAAAATCTGCCGATTTTTGTGGTGAATACCAAGCCCCTTTGGTGTTTTAGTATTTGTAAGAAGATTTTTTTATATTCCTATACACCTCCCTTCCGATACACACTTTGTGGTCCCCTGGGTTGATCAAACTTTAATCTGCACAACCCGTACTTTCACACAAGTTTCTAGTCTTTGGACTAAAAGCTTTTAGAAAAGCTTTTCAAAGATGTTTCTCTATATCTTGCGATGTAAATATAAAAAAAAAATAATTAAAATAAAAATAAAAAATAAATGAACAATTTTTCCTCATTTGCAGCCGAGAAGTCAATTGAATTTTATTGTTTAGTTAATTAACAAACCATGTTACAACCAAACCTCTTAATTTTTAGGCGAAACTGTAAGATATTTAAGTTTTCCATCATTCAAGTCGGGATCAATTTAAGTTCAATCGAATGTGGTTTATTGTAAAAATTACCAATATTTCAAACATTTCGCGAAGTTTGGTCTAATTTCTTTTTTAAACATTATTGCCTGAATTTTTTTCTTAATACGACACGTTTCTTTAAAATATTTCATCCATAAGTTTAAGAAATATGAGAGAAATGGTTATTTTCATAATTGTTTTTGATAAAAAAAAAGAAAAGAAAGATAAAACGTCTTATTGACAATGCTGTTCATGATTTATTAGATATTAATATTATGCATTTTACACTCCTCAGTATGTTTGTTGTAACCAAAACAGGAATTATTTTCGTGATTACCAGCATGTAACATTAAAAACCCATCCCTACCTAGCAGTCATGTTTTAGTATCGTCCAAGATTAAAAAAAAGTAAAGCAGCGTTTTTAAAATTCCCTTTGCGTAGCGAGTGCAGATTTATTTATTCTTACATGCACTTGTATACCTTGGATAGCTATGAAAGACCCAGGGTGTGAAAACATTTGGATATGATAAAACTCACTAAAATTACTTCACCATACTTAAACAACCATTATGTAAGACAACCATAGTAAGAGTAAACATTTGTGTGGTTGAAAAAAAAATAGATTTAAAAAAAAAACAACAATATTTTCTCATTGTTACTCAGAAGTCAATTTAATTCAGCCGTTTAGTTAATTTACAAACGATATTACAACCAACATTTTAATTTTGAGTGAAACTGTTAGATTTTTAAATTTTTAAAACACCAAAAAACTCGTATATAGCCTTCTCAAGTTCGTTTTACGAATATTGACAATAAAACAAAAACAACTAAATGCTTGTTTCGACAATTAATGGATATTTTTATATTTTGTAGCATCGAAAACGGACATTAAAAAGACATTATTCACCATACTCCACGTGTCAAGTAAGTAGATATTATAGTAAAATAATCCAACGAAAAACGATAGCTGGTTAGTTCAAAATATTGATGTCAATATGTAAAAAACAGGATTTTTTAACTAAAAAAATAAATGTATAAGAATACGGTTTGTTTAGTGTTTAATCTATTCTTTTTGTAATTAGTAATTTCGGACATATATCGTGTCTGATATTTCTTTTTATTACTTTTTGTGGTAATCTTTCTTCCGTATTTTCATATCATTTGAGATGTAAAATAATTTTTATAAATTCTTGTCATTTTTGCTACAGTTTGTGTTAGTGATTGCAACGGTATAAGTGATGGAGACTACCAATCCTGCTACACTTGTGAAGGATTTGTCTCGTGCAGTAATAATGGCATGGTGAAAAAAAATTGTTCGGAGAGCTATCCTGACAGACCCGTGTATTGGGACAATTTTAAAAAGAAGTGCCTGTTTGAATCCCGTACATGTGATCAAAAATATACATTTGACTAAAATTAGTGCTATTTAAGTCATAATGTGATGTTTAATATTAAAAAAAACTTTTTTGCATTGGATAACGAAAGGTCATGCGTAGTTTGCAGAAAATTTTCTTTCATTTTATTCTTGTCTGAGATTAAAACAATTTCGATTTTTATATTCTCTCCGTTTGCTACAAATTTGTGAACTGAATGAAGATTACAATGTTGAATTTAGCTTAAAAAATAAAAAGTGGTTGATTGGTTAGGTTTGACAAAAGCAATACTTTCTACTTTCTTTGTTCTTCCAAAGATCTTAATATTACCAATTGTATGCCAAACTACCGTATATGTATACCGGACTTCTAACTGATGTTCATCAGAAACATATTTTTATAGGTCATCTTAGTCATGGATATGGGATCACTGGATAGTCCGTGTTAAATGAATACTGTCATTTACTTAAAATTTATTTTATCAAATTAAATTGAGTTTACTACTACGTGTACTCAATTTAAAAAATAAAGTTATATTCTTTGATATATCTTATCTAAATTTTGGTGTTAAGAGTTTGTACTGGAAGGAGGAAAATGATTGAAAGATAAACCCACAAACATAAGTTATATATCAACAACTGTGCATATTGATGATTCATTTATTTTTTTCTTCTCTACTCCAGGGTACTTAGCAGAAGAATAGTCTTGGCTACTTATACTATAAAACTTAACTACTTCACTACTGTGAAAAGGCATTATGAAATTTATACAAAAAAATTGAGTATTAAAACAAACGACAACAGATTAATCTGAACAATCTAAACATATTTTTTTCAAAACATTGTTATCTAAAAAAGTATTGTAAATATTCCCAATGTTGAGGTCACCTGAGTCACCCAGGAAACCTATTGCATTTGGCATTCCTCCGTCGTTGTGCGTCGTGCGGTGTGCGTCGTCCGTCGTGCATTAACAATTTTACATTTTTAACTTCTTCGTTAAAAATACAAGGCCAATTGCTACCATTTTTGGTGTGAAGCATCTCTATTGTTATATTTACGGATCCCTCGGGGCGCTATAAGTGGGGCCTAATATGCAAAAAATCCAAATTAATTTTTTTTTCTAATTCCACACATGCGGGGGAAAACTAAATGCATTGTAATAATGTCCAGAAGCCCTCTACTAAAAATTGTAAAATACATGGCCCCTGGGTCAGTGGTTCAGGGCCAAGGATGTGGCTAATATGGCCATATTATAAAAGTATATCAAATCTTATGTTTTTTATGAAGCCCTCTACCTAAATTGTTAAATCCATGACCCCTGGGTCAGGGGTTCAGGACCTAGGGTGGGACCAATATGGTCATATAGTAAATATATATTAAATCTTAAGATCAATCCTCTGTAAATATCAAAATTCAGTGGCCGCGCAAAATCACCTATTTTCTTCATATTTCGTATTATGATACCCTTTGGTGAATAGAGATGCACACAACCTTAAAGGGTTGCTATGGGGACCGGTTGCCATGGTAACAGAAACAAAAGATTGAAAAATGGCCATTTTAAGCTTTTTTGAACACAAATTGTAAGAGATTGCAGCATTATTTTCAGCTATACCGAATAAAATAATTGCATGCAAAATAGTGAGTTTTTAAATTATTGAAAATTTTCCATGGGCAAATGAATAGTTCAATAAAGTTACCATGGTAACTAAAAATCACTTAAACGATATTATTTTTCCATTTTATTCGAACATAAATAGTTTTAAATGGAAAAAATAAACAGTTGTTTTAGTTTGGCAACAAAGATAATATAATATATAAAATTGAAATTCGTTGCTATTATAACAACAACTAAAAATCACAAAAATCTGCACATCTTGAGGTACTTTAGAAGACTTTTTACTCATACTCATGATACTTTAAAATGAATTAAACAGAACTTGTCCTCAATTTTAATGCAATAGGCTAAGATAATGTCGTTGCTGTGACGTTTTGAACAATGAAAAAATTCTGTTCAATTTTCTTAAGTCAACATTTATTTTCTTAGCAATGGCAGCTTTAAGATGGTGAATAATGCTTGAATATATATGATGCAAAAATTTAGCATGTTTCCCTCGAAAAGCAGCAAAAATGGTTCTAAATTGTGTTAAAAACTAGCATTTTCGCTTGAAAGAATCACTATTGTTTTCTTCATTTTTTCTTATCTTTAACCTTTTAACCATAGCAAAAAGTATTAATATTTGTATATCTAAAATGTATATTTTAAATACAGCTATAAATCTATGAGTTTAGTTCAATGATAACTTCTTTGATTTTCAAAATATATGAAAATAATTTTTGGTTTCCATGGTTCCACATATCGACCTACAATGAAGTCCATAATTGTATAGTGACCAATGCTTGCTTCCTCGTGCAATAAAAAGATATATAATAAGTAAAAGAAGGATTTAGGTATATCAAAGTTTGATATTAAGTTCCGAGAAAATAAATCTGAAACGTTATTTTTATAAAAGAATGAAGAAAACCAGACAAAAAGGTTAGATGTGTTTTCATGTCAGACGAATCAAATCCAGATTGCCAGATATCTTAGAAAGCCAATACGATAATCATCTTTTTAAAATCACTTAAATTATAGAGAATTTTTGGACCTTTTCAACTAAAAGGTAATAAAATAATCTTGATATTCATGATAACTAGACATCTACAGAGTGCTTTACGAAACTTTTTAAGGACATAACAACGCTAGAATTCGTCGGTTGTAAATTTTAGACAAATGGCATTCTTCAAGCGATCGTTACGCAATCCTTTATATGTTTTCTTTTACTTAGAATGGATTCTCAATGAGGAAGTGCAGACCAATCTGAATTCTGTGAATATAAAGATTTAATATCGTGGACATGGTAAGTCTGCTGCGTACTTTTTTATATTTTCTTTTTCTGAAACTTTTCATGGTTTATAACAATATACATTTTCCACATCAAAATCTTTCATTCTAAATAAATTGAAACCGCATAATAAAAATGTTGTATTTTATTTGTGTAAATACTATTTTTGATAACTTTTGTATCAGTAGTATAATACTTTATTCAAATTGGTATCTTTGGCATACTGATAAATTATGCTTGTGTCAATCATATTTTATATTTAGGAGCTGAATGAAGTGGTGTTAAATGTTGGCAGAAAACAAATGGAAAATGGACAAAAACAGCCAACAACTGATATGACAACAACGAAACAGAATGAAGTAACCTTAAAAAACCAATGCAAGCAATGGAATCAATATTAAATTTTATTAAAAATTACAATCAAGTTAAAACCTGAGTCATTCAATATTCTTCAATCTACTTCGTAGTCATTATAATCTCTTTTCAAGTTTAAGAAGATAAAGACGACAAAAGGAAATATTTTGATAAAATTCGTGGTTCTGTTTTCTATAATACTGGTCGCTGTCGTACTATCAACAGTCCTTGCTGGTTACTTCAGTACAAGAAATCGTGTAAAAGATATCCCAATTCAGGTCAAAAAGGATCTGCAGAAGATGCCAGAATGGGAAATTCTTAAAAGATTACCGTCAAATCTCTTAGAGATGAAGTTTGCTCTACAACTTGGTAAAAATATCTTGATCGTTTTACTAAAAACCTATTCAACCTAAAATGATGAACTTCAATGTATGAGATCAGTAGCTATATATATCATGTTTCTTTATATAGTCCATTTTTGACAATTTTAGAAATGAGACAAAGACTGTTATTACCTAATAAAAGGGATTTTGTTGTTTTATTACAAATTAAATATTTTCGTCTATTTTGTATGTGTATTCAGATTTGCAAGTGATCTATTGAACTGCCGGTCAATAGACTGCGATCTATTAGACCGCCGGTCAATAGACTGTGATCTATTGGACCGCCGGTCAATAGACTGCGATCTATTGGACCGGCAACGTATTTTAGAAAAAGTGAAACTTCTATAAGATTAAAAGATAACTTTATTATGTTTATTTTACAATTGTTCTTAAAATTTATCTTCATGATATGAAAACCTTCGATCTGTAATTTATAATTGTAAACACAAAATACTAAAAACGGAATTAGGTAATAAAACAATTATTAAATGCTTGAACAGTCAATACACCCGAATTTTTTCCCTTGGTGCAGAGAACAGCTCAGTATGATCTATTGCCCTCGGCCGTTGGCCTCGGGCAATAGATCATACTGAGCTGTTCCCTGCACCTCGGGAAAAATATTCGGGTCTATCGACTGCTCAAGCATTAAATAATTGTATACTAGTGAATGGCTTCTTCGGCGTTTTTTGAACGAAACCGGTATGTGTACTTAATAAAGTTTTCAGTAAGAGAGCTTGTTAATTATTTTTATTAAAAAGAAAAACGTGTTAACATTAAAGTGTTATATATATATATATATATATATATATATATATATATATATATATATATATATATATATATATATATATATATATATATATATTTTATTTTTTTTTCTTTAACATTTTTAGATACTTTATGGCGGAAAAAAGATATTTTTAAAACAATTTATACCATGATTCATTCTTCAAGTAAGCATTTTTTTAAATCGAATACTTCGGATTCCTGAAGAGAGGGTTTTAGGTAAAAGGTTTGGGTTTCTAAATGAAAGCAAAATGAGTAACTACTAGTAACAAATATTTTTTTTTATTAATCTTATCGCAAGATACATGTAACAAGATTGTGTAAAGTGAAGCTTTAACGGCATTATCCTGTTATTCACTTCGCGAAGTAACTAAGTTTGACGTTGTTGACGTTAACGTCAAATTGTCAGAAGTTTTCACAATGACATTTAATGTGCATTCTTACTTCAATTATACACATTCAGAACAAATTTCCATTCCTGTCATTTTCGGTGTAAACAAGCATATATTCATTTATTCCGTAAAAACATCCATAAGATTTTCATGGACAGTGTTACTGAGGTTTTAGTGTAAGTAATTGGTCATGTTACCTTTTCATTAATATTCATTGTATAAAACTGAAGCCGCCTCCGCTTTCATAAACTAGAGTTATCGTTATTGAAAGAGTTATCCTCTCTTACACAATTTCCGGTTGGATTATGAATTTGTAAAATCTACTTTTATGCTAACATGTTATTATTATAGTACCAAATTATGTTCGTAATCCTTCACTAAATATAAAATAAATGATTAAGATTTTATTCTACTTCATTCTCCGTAAACAATAACAATATCCGGTTACGGAAATTGTCGAGCATTAACGATCCCTACTATACTAAAAAATATTGCTTGTATGCTTATTAAAATGTAAATATCCCGTGTGCCTTCTCTTGTATTGTAAAAAATTGAACTCTTCTCAGGAAGAAATGCGATTCAGAACGATTGAATTTTTTTACCTTGACTGACAACAATTCAAGTGCGCCTCATGGGCTAATGATTGCGGTAGTTTTGAGTACATTTTAAGATTTTGCGTCGGTATTTACTCCTGTTATTCGCTTCGCTTTTAAAATGAAAACTTATATTTATTAACCTTTTAGAATCTTCATTCCCCCCCCAAAAAAATACCAAGCCCCATTTTTTATATATCTCTCCCCCAAAGAAACCCTTTTCCCGGAGAAACCTTCCTCTTGCAGTGCTATTTAGAATGAAATGCCTCGGTATATATATACTCCTGTTATTCGCTTCGCCTCTGTATATATATACTCCTGTTATTAGCTTCGCGAAGCAAATAAATTCCAAGGTTTTGCGTCGGTATTTACTCCTGTTATTCGCTTCGCTTTTAAAATGAAAACTTATATTTATTAACCTTTTAGAATCTTCATCCCCCCCCCCCCCCAAAATACCAAGCCCCATTTTTTATATATCTCTCCCCCAAAGAAACCCTTTTCCCGGAGAAACCTTCCTCTTGCAGTGCTATTTAGAATGAAATGCCTCGGTATATATATACTCCTGTTATTCGCTTCGCCTCTGTATATATATACTCCTGTTATTAGCTTCGCGAAGCAAATAAATTCCAAGGTTTTGCGTCGGTATTTACTCCTGTTATTCGCTTCACTTTTAAAATGAAAACTTATATTTATCAAACTTTTAAAATGTTCATTCCCCCCAAAAATACCAAGCCCCATTTTTTATATATCTCTCCCCCAAAGAAACCCTTTTCCCGGAGAATTCTTCCTCTTGGAGTGCTATTTAGAATGAAATGCCTCGGTATATATATACTCCTGTTATTTGCTTCGCCTCTGTATATATATACTCCTGTTATAAGCTTCGCGAAGCAAATAAATTCCAAGGTTTTGCGTGGGTATTTACTCCTGTTATTCGCTTCGCTTTTAAAATGAGAAGCTATATTAATGAAACAATGTAGGCCAATATACTCCTGTTTACGGAATAAATTGATAAGTTCATAAATTGTTATTACGGAATAAATGGATTCTACTTGTACGGGCCGAAAATGACAGGAGTCGAAATGTGTGGAATTAAGGTCTTATTGGGTCGACTGACATTAGACAGAGAAGGAGTGCAAGAAGAAACAGAGCACACAGGTATGCAGATAGATTTGACGTTAACGTCAACAACGTCAAACTTATTTACTTATCGAAGTAAATAACAGGATTATGCCGTAGGTGTCTCTAAACAACTTCACACCAAGATAAGTTACAAGGAATTGTTAAAATTTTCACGCAGCCCAGAAGTCAATTTGCCTTCTTCGTTGTAAACAAATCATAGGCCAACGCTGATTGGCTAATTGAAAATAACATCTTTTTTGTTTAGTCGACCAAAAAAAAGATTAGAAGTTGTTTCTAATCTAATCAACTGCAATTATTTCTGACAGCTATTCGTCATAGCCATTGGCTTTTTCAGCAATGAAATGTGAACTCTTGAACTGTATGTCACTTATAACTTAAAAAATGCCAGTAGGATATTGGCCGACAATTTGTTAACATTAAAATTAGAAACTTAAGGTTAAATTTAAAGAATTTAAGAAGTTTTTATTCAATAATAAATATATTGAATAATTTTAAAAAACCCAGGCAATATGCCTATACAATTGTATGTTCTCAACTGAGACTAATAGAATCATTCATTATTACGAGTGTGGGATAGTGAAATTCCACCGAGGGGTCAAGATTCACTGTCTAGGACGAGGCTTTGCCGAGTCCTAGACCGTGAATCTTGGCCCCGAGGTGGAATTTCACTATCCCACACGAGTTTATAATGAATGATTATTTTTCTCGCATTATATTAGCTTAAAAAATGATGTTTGACAACTTTCTGTTGTGTCGTTCAAAAGATTACTTTCGGTTTATCCCTCCGCGTGCTTCAAATAGTGCAAGTTATAAATGAAAGCATATGACAGTTTTCTCAATTAAAATATGAAAAATTGTAATTAATTATGCAACACAATTACTTAATGGATAATCTCAATGCATTGTTTTACATTTCCCTACAGCAGACAACGTTTGTTTACGTTTTAAAACGGCGTAGTAATACACAGTGTATGACAGAAAAATCTCACACTGCTGTCTCACACCGGACAAACCGATCTCACACCGGTGATAATGCGAGAATAATAGAATCATTCATTATTACGAGTGTGGGATAGTGAAATTCCACCGAGGGGACAAGATTCATAGTCTAGGACGAGGCTGTGCCGAGTCCTAGACCGTGAATCTTGGCCCCGAGTTGGAATTTCACTATCTTACACGAGTAAATAATGAATGATTATTTTTCTCGCATTATTTTACATTAAAAAACCATGTCTGACAACTTTCTGTCATGACGTTCAAAAGATTACTTTCGGTTTATCCCTTCGCGTGCTTCAAATAGTGCAAGTAAAAATAAGAGCATCCGACAGTTTCATTAATAAAAATATAATAAATTGTAATTAACGAAGCAAAACAATTTCTTAATGAATAATCTCAATCAATCATTTTGCATTTCCATACAGCAGAAAACTTTTGTTTACGTTTTAAAGCGGCGTAGTAATACACAGTGTAAGACAGAAAAATCTCACACTGCTGTCTCACACTGGACAAACCGATCTCACGCCAGTGATAATGCGAGAAAATGACCTAACAGTACTCAAAGTAGAAAAACGTTTGTATACCGGTGCATCAGTTACTCTAATTACTTTACCTCTGGTTAGTAGGTCTTCGTGGAGCTTCTAACCCAATCAGTTCGTTGAATGGCGTATCGTAATATTAACACTTCAAGAATAATTAAAAGTGTCTATATAAAAGGCAGATTTGTGGTACGAATAAACAAATTCTGGATTGTTAAGAGCTATTGAACATTGCTGCGGATTGGAGATCTTTAAACATTTATTAGTTGTAATTTACTGGTAGAAACGTTGTACGGTGTGTGACTGTTTTATACATGTATAAAATCTTAATAGTTACTCGTGCTGAAACGTCTATAGCCTGAGGCGAATCATACAAGATATTTGTCAGCGTCTGCGTACACATTTTTGTTTTTGTTACACACGAACTCTGTCTGACATGTGGGGACAAATTTTGCCGTTGTTAGAGCTCGTTTCAAATTACCATCGATTTTCCCACTTGGTGACAGTATTGTTTTCGTCAGCAGCTCGTTAAATCCAGACGCCCGTCGCCGAAAGTCCCACGCAGTACGACCGCATTGAAGCTGGCTGGGTCGCCTTGCCGGCATCAAAGTAATGCAGCGATTATGAATAAGAACTGTTTAGTTTTCTATGGAACGCCTCAACTGCCTCATGTAGGTAATCTTCATAATATGATGATACTTCAACATTACATGATGGTACTTCAACATTACATACTGATATTTCAACATTACATGATGGTACTTTAACATTACATGCTGATACTTCAACATTACATGATGGTGCTTTAACATTACATGCTGATACTTCAACATTACATGATGGTACTTTAACATTACATGATGGTACTTTAACATTACGTGCTGATACTTTAACATTACATGCTGATACTTTAAACATTACATGATGGTACTTTAACATTACGTGCTGATAGTTCAACATTACATGATGGTACTTCATTATATGATGGTACTTCACTATGCAGTGGTTCTAAAAATAGGGAAGTTTTAACATTGAGCTGTTTCTCTGTTTCAGAGATTGATCAAATAAAACTAAGGTCCACTGAGACTAGTTTGGATCATGTCAAAAAGCTGGAACTACAAATAATAAAAAACAGGATTCTGCTTGAAAATATATGTTATTGAAAAACTGTAGATACTCAAATTATGAAAACCACTGGCAAAAAATTTGTGAGAAATTATAACAAGTTTTATGACATATGTGATTGCTTAAACTATTCTCTTTTTTTTAATGATATTGACTTGTGAACAAATATTTTGATACATGTACCCCCTTTTCTATTGTATTTTTTATCTTCTATATCTCCCTTTTTCTCTTTTCATTTACTGCTATTTTTTTTATCTATGTATTTTTTTTTGCAAGAAAACACGTTTTACACTACACGGATAATCTATTTCCTTTAGATTAATAAGATATTACAATATGTAGAATCATGAAATGTATGAAGTATGTCTGAAATATGTGTGTATGTGGATTTATGTGTAAAATTTTTTTTAAAAAAATAGCTTGAACTGAAGAAGTACACAATACACTACAGCTCATGAGAGAGGATCTCTACTGAATAAAAATATTGTCGAAACATACGATTGGTTTTGGTGCAATGTATTTAGGCAAACGACAACCACACATGCAACTTATAAGATCATGCAAAGGATAAAGCATTGCATTGCTGTTGAATCTGATTTTAGCAGTAACTGTACTGTTGAACAAATCAGTGTTTTCATTGCCCATTCTTTCACGTGGATATCCAGGAAGAACCCACTAATCCCCATAAGTCCAATCTACATGTAACCTGAATGACAGAAGTATTTGTTGAGTTGCTTTTTTTAAAAAAATTAGCTGTTCGCTTTGCGAGTTTTAGCGTATTTCGTTCCCTAGCCGACGCTTCCCTAACCCTATTTTAGAACTACCGCATAGTGAAGTACCATCATATAATGAAGTATCGGCATGTAATGTTAAAGTACCATCATGTAATGTTAAAGTATCGATATGTAATGTTGAAGTATCAGCACGTAATGTTAGAGTACCATCATGTAATGTTAAAGTATCAGCATGTAATGTTGAAGTATCAGCATGTAATGTTAAAGAATCAGCATGTAATGTTAAAGTATCAGCATGTAATGTTAAAGTACCATCATGTAATGTTAAAGTATTAGCATGTAATGTTGAAGTATCAGCATGTAATGTTAAAGTACCATCATGTAATAGTAAAGTATCGATATGTAATGTTGAAGTATCAGCACGTAATGTTAAAGTACCATCATGTAATGTTAAAGTATTAGCATGTAATGTTGAAGTATCAGCATGTAATGTTAAAGTACCATCATGTAATGTTAAAGTATCAGCATGTAATGTTAAAGTATCAGCACGTAATGTGAAAGTACCATCATGTAATGTTAAAGTATCAGCATGTAATGTTGAAGTATCATCATATTATGAACATTATCTACATAAGGCAGTTGAGGCGTTCCATAGTTTTCATTCACACAGATTTATATAATGCATGCATGCATGCACGCATATATACACATGTACATGCGTTTACTGTAAAATGTTGCGAGCTCTAAGAACCAGTGTGCGCGGGAAAAAGAACGAGCTAAACCTACAGTTCATCAAACAACAATTTTGTCTACGTCCTATAATGTTCTCTAATGTTTTCAACCGTGGTACTATGCCAAAATGGCCGACTTTTAACTCGTAATTTACGGTGTCTTAAGGTTTGAAGATACGTTTTGTGTACCGCATATGCTTTGGCGAGACTCAAGAGATTTGTGACATGCGTTCATACCTTCGTATTGAGTCGAGACGAACAACGTCATGGATGACGTCACAGTGATTTCGTAAGCATTGTATGCACTGTATCCTTATATTTACCAACTTTCTCGAAGTTTTTACGTAGAGCTATAGCTATACATATATGTACCGTATGTATGTTTTATCACAAGTGGACACCTTCGAAAAAAAACCAATTTTGACAGTCACGATTACCCATGTGAATTTGTTCTGAATAATATAGTCTGAACCAACAGCCAATCAGCGGTAAGCAGAATCCACCAATAAAAAGTTTGTGGTTAAGGTCGGGTATTAATTATGCATGACGTAGCTGATAAAGTTGCACGCGACGCGATCGGAAAGATCCAACCAAATCGGTTTTAATAATATAAGAGAACCATTTGTTTTTCGATTTTCAGTACACTATTTTTAATGCTGTTGCACGTTTCAACCGTATGTGTTCTCTCTCTCTCTCTCTCTCTCTCTCTCTCTCTCTCTCTCTCTCTCTCGCTCTCTCTCTGAGTGTCTGCGTATGTTTAAGCTACATTTTTATAAACATGTTAGAATAAATAAGCAAAACAATGTGTTTTCCGACCTGCAGTGTACTATCTCTAGTGTAATGGTACTGCGTAGTTTTGGCGGCGGCGCGCTTTTGATGTCGGTTAAGTTACCGGCTGACTGAGTTTAGCGAGCGGCTGACGTTAACATTGGGTGTCACCAATTGGGAAAATCTATGGTATTTTGAAACGAGCTCTGTTTTTTCCACTCCGATATAACACATCTTATTTCAGAAACGCCCATCTAGCTTTTCTTTCAATGTCCGTTGTTGTTGGGTTTTTTGGGGTTTTTTTTTTGGGGGGGGGGGTAGCTCTCTCTCTCTCTCTCTCTCTCTCTCTCTCTCTCTCTCTCTCTCTCTCCATGTTTTGCTATCATTCTTACGTAAGGCAGATTCCAGAGTGATTTGCACGGAATGAACTTTTTTCTAGTCTTAAATTTAAAATATTATCAAAACCGCTTTGGTTGGATTTTTCCTATAGCGTGACGATCATTTATGTCAGCTACGTCATGCATATATTATACACGCCGCCGTTGTGAAAACTTTATGATTGGTTAACTCCTTTTCTTAGGCGGACTTATCAGTAGACGCTTATGCAATGCCAGAGCTAAAGGATTTCTCAAAACACTTCATTTTCCCCCAATATTGAGTCATTATCGACCATCCCCTTTGTTTAAAGTCTGTGCAAAACTCTCTCGCTCTCTCTCTCTCTCTCTCTCTCTCTCTCTCTCTCTCTGTGTTAACGGGTGTTAAATCATAGCCTTAAGCTACGGTCCAGGGTACGGCGTTATAAAAAATATAATATATAAAAGTTGCATGTGCTAAGCGTTCATTTCATTTCAATACCGTAAATATATAATGCACATGTATTACCTACTAACTTGCCAGTCGAAGTGATAAATATGAATACCTCGATTTGTATACCTTTCGATCGGCAATCGACAGTCAATAAAAGAATTGAACGATGGTGTGAAAGAACAAAAGAACGAAAAAGAACGAAAGTGGAGAGAGCAAGGGGGTTTGTACATATACATGTGCGTCTTCATTAGGCAAGTGTTCGATTCGTTTCTCTTCTGTTGCCCTATCACTTTCGGTGTAAATATATATACTAAAATATCCCCAAACAGTTAACTGCTGATTTCTTTTTTTACCTGTCTCTGAACAATCGATCACCAGCTCCACACATGTACACTGGTTTGTTTACATACATAAAAATTCAGCTCTTGATCCGCTTTCCGAGTACGGTTAAAGGTTGTTAAATAGGAGAAAGTTTGGGGCAAGTAAAATACAATCATAAACAGTAGTAAACTAAATGAAGAATTATTTAAATGGATTATTTGATGTATGATGTAAATCTTTTCAAAAATAGCGTTATTTTTATGCGCTGTGGCAACGCACTTTGAAAAAATTACGCACTTTGAAAAAATATTTCAAAGTGCGTCAAATTTAGGACCAAATCAACGCACTATGAAAAAATTTTCAAAGTGCGTTAAATTTTGGACTAAGTTAACCCACTTTGAAATTTTTTTTCAAAGTGCGTTAAGATGGTACATCAAAATTTTTTAGTATCGACACTCTTAACGCACTTTGAAAAAAATGTATAAATCACAAGTTCTGGAGTTGAATTTCTAATTTGTTGATAGTATGATGATTTGTTAACACTGGTAAATCTTTAATTTACCGTATTTGAGAACGGGGATGGGGTTGAGGTGGGGTGGGGTTATCCAAAGATACCGGTTAATCACCAGTGCATCATGCATTTACTTGATTACAGGAAGAAGGACCCCTACCCCTCATTTTTCCTTCCAAAACATATGATATTCAGCAACTAAAACGCTTTAAAGCGGAAAAAGAAATATGCTCTGTTGTAAATTAAGTACATGGAGTGATATTGAAAAAACGAGATGGCCAAACAATAATTTCTCCATTGGTATGTTAAAGAATCTAATATACGAGTTTTAACATTCTGATTTTGTTTTCTTATCAAATAAATCACTTCAAAATAAAAAGAAATTACATTAACAAACATTAAATTATTATAAACTTAAAATGAGCATTAGGATGTGGGGTTTTTTTTCTCGCACTGATCTTCCAAAAGATCATATTGTTTTTGATAAACATAACTAATGTATCCTTTTATCATATTAAGCACATGTAGTAAGCCAGTTTAAATACGTTGTACATTGATCTCCATTATCAATATATCAATATATACAAATCACATTCGTTCTTGTAAGCTCAGTATACCAAATAAGAAGTAAATTTGCTGCATACTCAAAATAGAAAAATGCAGTTGCTAAGCGATGAAGTTTATGTCATATTTGGATAATTCAAATCTCCCGAATTGTTCTTTGTGTGTAAATTGTCGATATTGTCTTATGAGAAAAAAAATTCTCATCTACAAACTGTTTATCAAGTTAGCTGAGAATGCAACGGGTTCTTTTTTCAAATTAAACTACACAAGGTTGAAACAATCATTTATTGTATATAAAAGTATTAATTATTTTGACTAAACCCTGAACAATTTCTTTTTCAAAGTTCGTTAATATCGACAATATCAACGCACTTTGAAAAAAAATATTTTTTTTTCAAAGTGCGTTGACTTGGTCCCAAAATTAACGCACTTTGAAATTTTTTTTCAAAGTGCGTAATTTTTCAAAGTGCGTTGTAACAATGCGCGGTAAATTGCCGTAAAGTTGTTGTACATGTAAGTATTGTATGCACTGTAGCTTTATATTTACTAACCCAAACTCTCTACATAGAGCTACAGCTATATATGTTATATACCGTATGTATGTTTTATCACAAGTGTACACTTTCGAAAAATAGCCCAATTTCGACAGTCACGAGTACCCATGTGAATTTTTCATTCTCTGATACATGTATGTTGTTGTTCTGTCCGTGCATAATTTAGTCTTAGTTAACCAGCAGCCAATCCGTGGTAAGCTGAATCCACAAATAAACAAATTATGGTTAAGGTGCGGATATTGTTTATGTATGACGTAGCTGATAGTGTTGACCCCGACGCGATCGGAAAAGTCCAACCAAATCCGTTTTAGTAATATTTCACTAAGCCTGAAAAGTCTAATCTTGATATCAATGAATATTCTAGTGTTATGTGTGAATATATGATAATTTTCCGCACAATATACTAAATAATGTGAGTTTTACACACATGAAAGCAACGCAATTTAATCCCAGAGTGCGATTATTTTTTTTAGTTGCAAACCTTGACAATCAATGTCGCCGTAGGGTTTATAGGATTCGAATTTTCATTGGTCTAAAGATAATTTGCAAACACTTCTTGTTTTACCAAGTACCATTTAAAAAAAAAAACCTATCCCCAATTTAAGAATTTCTCATAACAAATAGAATAATCTATGTCCTATTATTTACTTTAATTTGAAATTGTGAAAAAACTAAGCAATAATTTTAACAGTTTGAAAAAAATTATAGTACGAACTCCTGTTAAAATCGTCTGATGATTTCTCAGTTCTTGAAGGATTTACAACAAGAGACATTGTGCTGCCCAATTGAAGGGCAAATTAAACGCAAATGGCCAGCAGTTGTTCCGTTTTTTAAAAGAAACTTCATTTAAACTTTCATAAATGAAAATGAAATCAATTTAAGTGCCCGTACAAGAAAAAAAAACTTACACTAACCAAACAGTAGAATGCACTTTAGAATAGATGAGTGTAAAAAACTAACAAACTGACCATATTTAAATGAAATTGTATGGGTATTCCTTATCGGAGAAAGAATAACTACTGTGATTAACGAACTATTGCTTTTATTTCACAGAATGATATAAACAAGAAACGCATAGTTCTATCTTGTGGTTTCAATGGATACATGAAACACATGGCAACCTGGTATGGTACTGTCATTTCAGTAGTGTTGATACTCTTGGTCTTCCTTTGTCCAGCAGAATGTGGTAAGAATTTGGATTTTTTTTAAATTTCTGATTTCTTTAAGATTCTGTACCCTTGCTTTGCACACAAGGATATGAATATATCCATTGAAATTTCAACTGTTTATCTTTTATGCTGTTTGAGTCATACTGCAGGCACGTAGCATCAGGGAGGGAAGAGCAGCCCCCATTCTTACACTTTTTTAAGGGCATGTTAAAATAAAATTGAAAGGGGGGAAATTAACAGTCAAATTGATTTTGATGTTATATGAAGTAATAGGTACGATATGCTCTGCCCCTCAACACCACCCCCCGCCCTTCCCCAGCCCCAAGCGATTAGGATTTTCATGAAAAGTTGTTTTTTTTTCTTGTCAAGATTTTTTGGCCCCTATCCCCCACTTTCAAAAACGATGCTACATGCCTGTACTGACAGACTTTATTTAATTGCATTACTAAGTACAGTAATTCTTCATTTTTTTAAAAAAATGCGTTGATATTGGTCGTGTTTCAGTTGTAGACCTAAGTTGCGGATCCCCCTCTACAATTACACTTAACAGTGCGTATGAAAGCTACAGGTATCCTGCATCCGGAACATATCCAACGTGAGTATAGAAGCCAGTTCGTTGGTAACAACTTAATTATTAAAAGGAATTAGGACTCATCAGGGTGATTAATTACAGTCGGAGGTATAGCAAATCTAATAAAAGCATGACAGATTTTTTGATAGATTTGATCACGCCCAACTGTATTTGGTCACCTCAAAATAATAAAAAAAAATGATTCCTTATTACTTATGTATCTATTATAGAATTTTTAACAATTTTAGATATTGAAATATTCATGGATGAAACTTATTAGACTATACATTACAAAATCGATTTGAAGTGTTATCACAGACAAAGATATATACTGCAAAATGTAAATATAAGAGTTTCTGAAACAGAAATCGTTTACAAAGGATATGAATCCCTCTGCCATTAGGTCAACTGAAATGTGACTGAAAAATAACTAAAGATGACTTAATGGCTTTTCTCTGACATTTTAGTCAATATGATTAAAATCAGATTCTTGATCCGCTCCTTGTTTTTCAGCTGTCGCTAAACGAGCCTCGTGTAGCGACAAAAAAAAAAGAGCGGACCTAGAATCTGATTTAATCAGACTGACACTTAGTCACCTTTCTAGATCTTTCAGTTAATCTTCATTTTATTGATCTGCAGATTTTCATGTACCAGTAGTAGTCTTCGTTGTTTGTTGGTTTTATTTCATGTAGGGCTGATCGTTCGTGCATCGAAAATCTATTTCTTGAAACATTTCTTTTGGAAAACAGCCTCATCTACTTTTCATCCATAGTTTGTGTCTTTGTTGTGTTCAATTGATAAGAAAAATGGTTTTTTTTTCAATTAAAATAAGATAAAATTGGCATTGATCTACGATATATTCTCAAACAAAAATATATTTATGAATATCAAAGAACATATAATAATGTTCTCTTTATAATAAGTTGAATGAGCCTTTAGGTTTTTATTTGACTTACTTGTACTATTCAAATTACCATTTTTAAAAAAAAATAATTTTTCGTATTTTTATACTGGATTCAAGAGAAAAAAATTGTTATATATATCCCACCTTTCTGTATGTTTCTTTAATTATTGTCTAGTGATATAATTAGCAGAGTAATGATGCTCTATTTTAGACTAACAACATGCGAATGGCTGTTTCAATCACCTGATTCAAGTTCAAAATTTTCCTTCGTTGTGTCTGATATATACGTCGACTGTGGAGATGTTTTCAATTTCTATGACGGTGAGAACAGTAATTTTCAACAATTTTGGTCATAATTTATCATAAAGTAAATAGGGGCATTATGGAATCATTTTTATTCAAGAGTGTCAATGTTCGTTGGTAGCAAAAATTTTCCTGTTTCGTTGGGGCGTAATTTAGTTGGTACATTTAGCAAGTTCGGGACAATTTTATTGAGAATTAAACAAATCCTTGTATATAGCTATAGGTTCGTGGGGATGTAAATTCGTGGGCAAGGGTTACCAACGAAAGCCAAAAACATTGGTTTTCCACTAACAATGATGATTCCACATTAATTTAATATATGAATTATTATGTCTAAAAACCAGCACTCTTTTAATTGTGTAAAACTATGTCAAACAAGTAAATGTATTACAAATGTAGAGTGCGAATGTTGATAGATATACCAATAGGACCTCCTCGAAGGAAAGATAAAAATAAAAGAAACTTAAAGCTCGCATACACTTGTTAATAATAAAGTTTAAAAGCTTGTTTATTTGGAACAAAGACTCCTTTCTTTAGCATAGCGAAATGATTTTTACAAAAGCTATCAAGTGTTATGACATTATGTTCCTAACACAATTTATCTAACCATTAACTGTATAGTGGTAAGGTGTTACATGCATTGTTGAAATCGTCAATAAAGTTTGTTGGGTCTTTTTAAGAAATTTTTTTTGTAAATGGACAAAATGAATTGATTCAGTGTTTATATTCATAAGAACTATCTATCAAAAAAGGAGGGCAATACTAGTTGTTCATCTGGCACAAGTCATGTCTTGCGTAATAAATTAACGAATTTTATATAATTATATTGCAGGTGATTCAGACAGCGCCCCGACTATTGCTACCTCTATCTGTTGTACTACTTGTGGGACAACACTGCCTCCGAAGATATCAACCGGAAGTAAAATGTATGCAAAGTTAACCACTGACAGCACTACTAATACGGGAAAGGAAAATGGCTTCAAAGTATCCATTGTTTATGGAAAGGATGAATGTAAGGAAGTTTATTCAAGTTTCGATTTCATAATATTATCTTCCTTTAGTATGGTTTACATTATACAATTATAACCTATTGATGCAGTCAAATATGTCTTATAGTCCTCAAAGTATCAATTGTTTATGAAATGGATAAATGTTAGGAAGTTTTTGTCTTATTTTATTAAGTTGATAAGAGTTTATCGACCGAGGACGAATTCCGAGGTTGATATAGTATCGTCAGGTATAAAAACAACCCTGTAGCAATTGATATCGAAAGGCTAGAATGTTATATATATATATATATATATATATATATATATATATATATATATATATATATATATATAACACAAATAAACTATAGTTTTTATAAATACTATTCAACTATAAAGATAATCAAAGTACTGAAGAACTGACGGGAGTTGATTTTATCGATGTTTATTTATTTTAAAATCAATGATAAGTTATTTTGCATGACAAGTACATGTAGTTTTTAATTTGAATTAATCACATTTTAATAATATGAATTTTTGGACTTTTCGACAAGAATGTCGAGAAACCCCCATATGAATCATGTTAGATAATATTTAAAGATAAAATTAATTCAATCAAACTATGTATCAGTAATAGAAATATTTCTCGAAAATAGTATGGATCCAAGCAATATTGAACCTAGTCTCGTTAAAGCAAACGCTCGGCTGACACCGTAAATCTCCGACAAGGATTTACGACGACAGCCGAGCGTCGAGTTGAACGAGACTATATTGAACTCTGGAGTAGGAATACATACGACTACAAAAAATATTTAAATTGTTCGTACCATTTAAAATCGGACAATGTTCAAGGTATTTATAAATAAGTTTCCTTGAAAAACAATGCTTTAGCATACATTACATCGAATTCATCAATTATTTTCAAGAACTAAGTCTTGTCAGCAGCAATGATTTGTGCTGAGGTCCAATCACTTTTTCACTTTCGGTTTGTCTGAGTAACTGCATAGGAGAGTTGCTTAAAAATCAACTCCAAAAATGAATGTGTGGTCATAAATAATAGGCGTTTAAGTCGCTATCGTGATGTCACAGAGCGTACATGCCAAAACCTGTATTTTGTCATAAAAATAATATGTTATTATAATAATACCATATTTAATATAATACCAATTATAATACTAAATAAAATTAAAAGATAATTTTACACTATTATTTCGTTAGGGATAGAGATTGGATGATTTTTACATGTGTATGTGTTATCTCTTGACAGTATAGATTACTGTTGCTCATGTACCGTTGATGATATATCTTCTCGTTGCTTTTCTTAGCAAACTGTCCTTCCAATGGAACATCACGTGATTTTAATCTAACAAGTTCTGTGACTCTTTCTTCGCCGCTGTTTCCTGCTACGTACCCAACGTAAGACTTCCACATTTTAGTTTTTTTTTACTGAATATGCTATGCAAGAGTTCTTTTTAATTGTTAATATTTGATGTTATGTTAACTTTAAAAGAATACTTATTGAGATTCCAGCAGAGAAAATTCACTTTACAAATATTTCTTTTGTTTCTGAACCTTATTTCATGTATTTTTAGATATTGTTTTAAAAAGTAAATGGCAATTTCAAAAAATGTGAATAGCATGAACAATTTTATTTATCTAAAACATAAATTTTGTTAGATACTATTAAATGGGAATCTAACTCTTTCTCAAACTCAAATTCCTAGCCTTTTATGTTGATTGTATATAAATGTCCTTGTGACATATTTAATAAAAAACATAAATCACGGTTGTTTTAAAAGGGTTAATTGAATTTAGATATCCATTATATATTTTAATTTTTTGTTCTCTTTTTCACAGGGAATACGTGTGTTCTTACACTTATACAAACCACAATGGAATAGTTAAGATGGAGTTCCTATTTTTAGACGTCGAGTCTAACGGGCCCAGCGGTTGTTATGATTATATTAAGATATATGACGGTAGGGAATAAAAGGACTTTTTCTATACATAAAAATTCAATTGCTCAACTTTAACAAACTTAACATACTGTTTTCCATCAATGAATCTATTTTTCTTCATTTGAACAAATTGTGGTTGTTAGGAGATACAACTAGCTCAACGCTAATCCAGCAGGTGTGTGGAACCACTGTTCCTGGCATAATTACATCAACCGGATCCTCATTGACCATTATGTTTTTTAGTGATGGTTTCAGTCCAAAAGTAGGATATTTAGCCAAAATTTTCCCTGAAAGTAAGTGCACATATGATAAGGTCAGAATCAATATCTATAGATACTTAAATATTTAATGAATATTTCCCCGTATGTTTGCTTAAGAAATATGCGACGTTCAATTGTCTTTAACACTCAACCTTGTTACGGTGCACGAGCACACGTATAAACGTCATCACGCTAAAGTGCATTATTCATTTTGTCTGAACGAGCTGGTGTGCTATAAGACAAATGACATTCAAGAACAAGACTCCCATGCTTAAAATCGAATAACAATCAAGATTTAAAGAGTCACTGACAATTTTTATCTCATGAAAATACCTAGTAATTTTCATCTCTTTATTCCTATGAGAAATAGAAATAATGTTCCCATTTGATTTTTTTAACAATATATTATCGTTCCTTTCAATACATTATAGATATCACAATTGAATTGTAATGCTAAAAGTTAAATGACATTTGCAAAGTGCAAAATAACGTCAGTTATAAATTATGCTCAGAAAATATGCTTTTATAAAAATTGTTTTCTTATATCACCTCAAAACACAGTAAAACTTTGTTACGATATGCATACAGTAATTATGATAAAGATGGATATTCAGTAACATTGATATATTATTTAATTTAATTTGAAAGAAGAATATGCAGGGTTCTCCACATCTTGGAATTTAACCCTCAAGGAGATTGAGAGTGTTCAAAGCAAGACAAAATTGCACCTTTGATCATTTCTATTTTCATTTGCCCTTAGATGAGTTTAAAATCAATAACAGCATTTTTTTGATTGCATTCCACAATTTTCATAAAAAATACTCTCAATATATATAGATAGATAGATAGATAGATAGATAGATAGATAGATAGATATATATATATATATATATATATATATATATATATATATATATATATATATATATATATATATATATATCCAAATCACAAAAGTCTTTTCTCAGTGTCCGGTAAAAATATAATAAAAGAAAAAAAGCAACACTAACTGCAAAACATAAGCGCTTTCATTGTTAAAAATCTTCAGACGTTTTACAGTCGTTAAAACTATGACATAGTTTTAACGACTGTAAAACGTCTGAAGATTTTTAACAATGAAAGCGCTTATGTTTTGCAGTTAGTGTTGCTTTTTTTCTTTTATTATATATATATATATATATATATATATATATATATATATATATATATATATATATATATATATATATATATATAAAAGCACTAAAAATAACCAACGACACGAACAAAACTTTAGATAAGGAGTGTTGTTGGTTTGCTAGTGCTTCTTTTATATATATATATATATATATATATATATATATAAATTTGTCAGTGTTATTTATTTCATCTGTTTATTAAAATTTTTATTTCAGATTTTTTAAAGAAGCATTTATGTTTTTTTAATGCGTTTTCAGACAAAATTGATGATCATCACGTTTCTTCTTAAGACCCTCATCATAGTTTCACATGTAATCGTGTCAAATCATTGCAATGATCAAACACCGTTAACTCGCCATAAAATGATAATACATTATTATTTACCGTATTAAACACCTGACATGAATGAAACTTACCTCAGCTTTTCATCTATGTTTAAAAAATCACGCATTATCTGAACTTCACAAGTTTCCGACGGCATTTTTTCCCTTCAATGTTTACGACATTTAACAGTTTGTGTTCACGAAACTGATGAAACTTAGTTACATCCCTTGTTTTCTTTCGGAGCCGAGAGAAACAGCTAGATCAAGTGTACTATAAAAGCAAGATTTGGCGGGTAGTTATATTCACCTTTAGAATACATTTGGAATATTAATTGTAAATGACCATGATTTACGCTTGACCCTTTGAATTCTGAAAGAATATCTGTTTTATACTGGCTGTTGTATAGCTGATTGGCTTTACTGCCGAACGACCATTTTCGGTTACCCCGTCCTCCTTATTAAGCACAAATGGTACATAAAGGTTTTAGTCCTGTTGTGTAAACACAATTACATGTTACTACGTAAGTTGTCACTAAAACACAAAATTTTTGAATTAAAGAACTATATATGATAAGAGTTAAATTCGGCCCCCATAATTCGCTATTTTTTAAGTGTTTCGGGTACTATAAAATGTTAACTAATTCTTTAGAAGAGTTGATATAAAATATATTTTTCATCTATTTATTTGATTTATTTGCACTCACTGGCAGTATATGACGTCAGAAGTGACGCCATTCTTATAATTCAATCAAAATCAGCCAAAAATTGACATTTTTCTTATCTATTTACGAATGGGAAATATAGAGCGCATGCTTGAACAAGGAAAATTTTTTTGTCATTTATTAGTCTTGGCTAGATACATGTCTGATTAAAATATTTTATTTGTTCAAGAATGCGCTCTATGTTTTCGGAAGGAAAAACTGCTTGAAAACAAGCTGTTTTACGCTAAAAATGCAAAATGGCGGTAAAAGGTTGTCTTTACAATATCGTATTTCTAAATTGTGGGCACTTGAACCAAAATGAATATTATGTAAACACATCACATATATATGTACTAAGAAAACAAAGAATGATAGTAAAATGATGATGTTCATTTTAGGGGGCCATTTTAGGCCCTTATCATATATAGTCCTTTGGGTCAGTAAAAGTAAAACTTTATGATAGTTTTCATTTATTTTTAATATTTCTTCAGAAAAATGTCTTGTTTATCAGGTTATAAATAAAAATGGTATATTTTACCTGTAACTTGTTTTGCGTATAATGCGTCATTTTTAGCCACAGATTTAAAACCTTGTTTTGCTTGGAAAATGCATTACATGTACAAACTGCAAATCATAAAATTTGTTTAAAGGTTGTGGAGATTCTGGTTAGGAAAATAACAAAAACTTAATTATGTTTTTTAATTACACTAGATCCCATACTATAATATTGAAGAAGAAAATCTTCATTCAAATTAAAAAGATATCTGACTAAGAACCCAATTTAATTACCATTTTTCAGCTTATAGAATAAAACAGTTAAACAATATCATCAACTAAAATTTCATATCATCAGTGATATTGCTGGGTGGTGTAATCTAAACATTATTATACAAATTTGATATGTGTGATATAAATCTTATTGATGGATAATTCAAGCCGTTCATCTTTTTGTCAGATTTAATCTCTGCTACCACTACATCTCCAGCTCAAACCACAAGTTGTAAGTACATACATGTATAACATATTTTAGTATATACAATGCACATTTCAAACATTTAGCAGGTCAACTGTAAAATTAGTATACTCTTACTACATTACTGGCACTGTACCAGTTATCGGCTAAAATTTAATGTTTTCTTTTCAAATTTTCTATTTTCTTGATATTTTTGGATAAAACTTGCCATTCTTTAAATAATGAACTCCTTATTTATCAATCTGTTAATTTATATCATTTTTTAGAACCGCAAACATCTTGTTTTGTGATTTTTATCAGGCCCCGAATTTGCCGAGTTTTTACGATCTACTGTACCAGTTATCGGCTTCGTGATCATAACATAGTAAAATCCCTGTACATGTTGATTTTATACTCTGCTAAATGAAATTTGAATTATGTCCCTTGTGGGGTCAGACTAAAGTAGTCGGCGTTTGATACATTATAAACAAAACTCATAAAATCATACGGTAATTCACCAAATCGTACATTATTCAATGCATAATTGTGCAATCAGGCGTTCAACTGCGCTACGAATCTCTCGGAAATTAATGAATTCCTTTTGTTTATACATGTTATATGTATTGATATTATATGTCAAATCAAAGAAGGGATATAATAACGTATCACAAAGAGGTAATATTCTATTTTTAACTTACATTGTATTACGTCATTTTCCCCACTGCTGAAAGTGCAAAGATGTAAAATCAGCCGTAAACAATGATCGTTTAAGCTCATGTATAAAACATATTCAAGAAAGTTTTCAAGCAAATTTACTTTTCTTTATTCGAAAAAGACGACTGAATTAAAAAATCTTGGATTGCCCCGTGCTATAAACCCGAACTCTCAGTTTAGCCGATAACTGGTCTTAGCCGATAACTGGTACAGTACCAGTATACTGAAAAAACCCAGTGTTACATTACAGTTTCATAAGATTGCATTTGATAATGCATTCAATATAAGTAAACATAACATATCATTCGTCATTCAATGGTTTTCCTTAATACATTCACTATTAATTGCTGTATAGCTTAAGTTCAAATGTCTAGCTAAATCATATTTAAAATTTTCAATGAATAATTAACCCTTCTTATTTTACAAGAAGATGTATTTGTGCAGAAGCTTATGAATATCAAACTACCGTACCATCCATTAAACAGTTCATTCGAATTTCTGATATCAAAGATTTTCAATCTGAAAGCATTGCATAAAAAATCACAGTAAATACTACCACAGGGTAGCTTATTTGTAAAAAGAAAATGGAAATGATTGTAGTTATGATTTTAAAAAATCAGTTTTTTCCACGAGTGGATTCAAAACCAAGTACAGATAATACACAAATTAGCTCATAATGCACTCATAGTAAGGTAGGACTTTGCAGACACCAAATACTTAGCACACAGCAATCCTATGTTTCACATCGTAGTCATGATGATGTGCTTGCAATCATAACATTTAAATGATTGTTATTCAGTAGGAGAATCCACAACAGTGTATATGAGTAACTCGTCGAGCGGTGAGTAGAACTTAATAAACAGACCTCATATATATTAATAGGGGGATTATACAACTGGTTTAATCATGTGATATCATGACTAATGCATCAATAATTATGTATGCTAGAAACATGGCATGGCCTGATATTATACATACAGGATTTTTCTCCTTTGTAATACACTGTAATACATGTAAGTTTATCATGATATATAATATACTCTAATTTGAAAGAAAAAATATGAATGAAAGAAAGTTTTAAAGGTTTGAATTAGTAAAGTAGCAAATTAAAAAAAGCAATGAAGAAGAACATTTTTCACATTTGTTTTATGTTTTATTGTATATGAAATTCATCTGCAAGAACACATAACCATATATTTCCTAATCAGTTTTACTGTGGTTTCATCAATTTCCGTTGTCGTGGATTTCGTTGTTATATTTGGCCACGAAGTTTAATATTCGTTGAAGTGCAATTTCTATTAACATTTTGTCCCTTTGACCCTTGGCTACGAATTTACGAATCCCCTAAACTGTGATTTTCACTTTATCCACAAATTAGTGACCACAAATATCAATGAAACCACAATATCAAGAAATAATTATTTTAAAACACATAGTAAAATTCAAATAACTTGTGGAATAAAATGTCACTGTGTTTATACATTCAATTAATGAGATAAAAAAAATCATGTTTGCCAAAACGAGCATATCTTATGGGGAAAGGGTTTTAAAACCTTGACAAACGTGCAACTGCAATGGAGGAACAATGTATTATAATTGTTTTGTGTACCTTTGGTTAATACAAATGCATACATGTAGCTTTACTTTTAACAAATTTTAAGACACTTCTTTTATCACAAAACAGTAACAGAAGCTCGTATGACTCTCATTAAAAGGACTCTTATTGTGTTAACATTTATCATGATTGTCAAACACCATGTTGTTATAATAATCAATGGTTTAAAATGTTCCGATTTAATTCGTCAGGTTATTGATAATCTATGCAAAAGTTATTCTCGAATAAAAGCTCTATGCTATTACGCTCAAATATGAATTGAGCGGATAAACAGTGATTTTGATTGGTTGATATAATAATCAGTATTAATTAAATTTAAGTTGAAGAATCGACAAAAACCTCTATATTCACATTTGTGAGTAGTTTGTCAAGTGGTGAGTTCAATTTTGTATACTTCTTACAATGCATGGAACGCATAGATATAATAACTACAAATGAGAAAAAGCAACTTCACTTTCATGAATATTATTTGAATAAACATTTTTAAACATTGTGTCATCGTATAAATATTAAAAATAATACATGTATCCATCTTTTATGATTTGCCTCATTTTTACCACACAATCTGTCTAAGCAACGTTGCGTTGCGCTAACAAAACGTCAGGTTGAACCAAGCATTTATGATAGCTCGACAGATACGCAAAGCTACGTACTTTCATATTATAAAATTGACCGTATTTTAGCGCCTATTGCAGGTATTAATCATACACAATGCCATTATGTTTTTGATGTACCAAAGTGTTTTCTTTTGTTTTGTGGTCTTAATGTAACTTACTCGGTTTTTGGGTCGTTGGATTTCATAATGATACTTCTCAAAAAATATTATGCAGATGTTTCAACCGGCAATATGAACATAAATTTCATGATTTGTTAGAACTGATATTTTTCTTTTGTTAAAATTGAATCGACATCAATAATTACCGTTCCTTCTAAAAGTAGCTTGTCACATGGTAAGTTCTAACAGCTATTAAAATTTTTTTCAATATACGACATCATCTAGCTTTGTCTTGGATTCACAATGACTTTTTTATGATGTTGAATCGATTTAGGTATTTTTGCTATACTTTAAGTAATAAACACCAATTTGAATGAAATTCATAATAAAATCCTATACAAAGGTTTCTTTCATGATAACTCTACTGATACATGTAAGCTATAAACGGATTATGTTAAAGAATGATAAAAACCCAGAATTTGAAGGTATCAACTGTACTGAAAAATATACATTCTTGTTTTAAAAGGGCTTTTTTTTGTTTTTCACTTAAGTTGAAACATCGACCTCATTTGAAGTTTCCGCTACATCAAGTAGTAAGTTAAAGCTCATGAAATTAGCATGTCATTTTAAGTGAAAATGTACACATTTCTAAATCCTGCACATGTATCTGATGCATGGGTGCATGGGTTTGAAAGAGTTTGAACTCGTCTGTGAATGCTTGTATCTTTTTTAATTATGCTAAGTAAACGTAAAATTCACATGTTGCAAAGCATGCGTTTTCTTAAAATTGTGTTTCTAGTGTCTAAAAAATTTTGACGTCAATCTCTTTATCAAGTGGCACACAAAAGTTTTAAACAATAGCATATTATCACACGCATGCCATCTCTATCATCAGCAATAACTTTCAATCCTAAGATAGGATTGTTTTTTGGTTTTTTTTTCATATTTTCCTCGCAATTTTCCCCGTAACAGTATCACAAAACACGATTCAATTTCAGGAATTTTGCATGTCTTTGAAAAGTGATACATGAATGTACATACATGCAGTAATTTTAATATTTTCTTCTGCTCGTGTTTTATTAACCATTACGCTCCGTCAATTATAAAAAGTATGATTTGAATTTTTGACTTTTCTCTATTCTGTTTGTAGTTTCACTCTTGAGTTAAGATAGGGTTTAAACATGTTTGTTAGGCTTATTTGTCAGTACGGCATCGTCCTTGCGCCAAATGATTTTGTTTAAAATATTTAAGTTCCCTGTAAAAATTATTTTCTAAAAAATCATTTCATTAAATGTAATAACTGGTCTTCTTCATTAACATCTCTAGTTTTATTTAATTTTAAGTAGAATCATCAACTTCATCACTAGTTACACAAGTACTTCTGTGACTAGTACATTAACAGGTGGGTTTCATTGATTTTCGGATGGTAAAGCTGCAGATTAAAAAGTCTTATACAATACCTGTAATTGGCATGAATATTGCATGGTGCCGAATCATTTGAAAAAAAAAATATGTCTCCCTAACGTTTTAACTGCATTAACAATAGGTAGGTTTCATTGTAAATCGAATTGCACGACTAGAGACTAAATAAACATAAAGTACACTTAACCAATATAATACATTGAACATTCATTGTATATCGAATTGCACGACTAGAGACGAAATATACATAAAGTACACTTAGCCAATATAATACATTGTACATGAATATTGCATGGTGCCAATTAATAACAATTGATAACAATTATACATGTCTAATTACGTTTTGACTGCATTTACAATAGATAAGTGTCATTGAATATCTAGCTGTATTGCTAAAGACGAAGTAAACTTAGCCAATGCATGCAATTAACAGGAGTATTGCATGGTGCCCAATTAGTTGCAAAAAAAATATGCCCCACTACCTTTTGGCTTCATATTCATCCTCCCACCACCTTTTGACACATTATATTCAAAAGGTGTTATTGTATCGTTATTATGCCCGTTGCAGGAATATCGTTTATTTGAAAATGCATTTATGTCCTTTTTAACCTAACCATCATATATCTAAACAAGTATTAAAATCTTGTTACTATCATTTTTCTATTTAGCATGTCGAACGTATTGCTTAGTATTTTTATTTTAGCAATAAATAGTTGTGTTTATACATAAAACTTTCAAAATAACAATATCATTAAGGTTAAAAATAATTATGTTTAGGTATACTATTTGATAGTTTAACAACTTTAAAACACCGATGACAAGAACAGGCAATGCATTTTTAAAAAGGTCTGTCACTTTCATATTAGAATACATAATATAAGAAACGAAAGAAAATGTCAGATAAACCGGTATTTTTTATCATCCTTTATCATTTGTTTTGATTTTAAGTTGAATCATCAACTTCACCACAAGTTACTAGTTCATCTGTGACTAGAACTCCAGCAGACTAAGAAGTCATATCCAACGCATGGAATTTTATACAATTATTTAATTATCGACCGTTGGCCTCGGGCAATAGATCATACTGAGCTGTTCCCTGCACCTCGGGTAAAAAAATACGGGTCTATTGGCTGCTCAAGCAATAAATAATTGTTTTATTACCTAATTCCGTTTTTAGTAATTTGTGTTCACAATTATAAGTTACATAAGGTTTTCATACCATTATGCATTCACGTCATTGTTAATCAGTAGCAAGATGACCTAAAAGATAAAATTTACGAGCAATAGTAAAGAAAATCATAATTAAGTTATCTTTTAATCTTGTAGCAATTTCACTTCTTCTAAAATACGTTGCCGGTCCAATAGATCGCAGTCTATTGACCGGCGGTCTGATAGATCGCAGTCTATTGACCGGTAGTTAAATAGATCACTTTCAAACCTGAATACACATACAAAATAGACGAAAATATTAAATTTGTAATAAAAGAAAAATATCCCTTTGATTAGGTAATAAACATAAATGTTGCATGGTGCCCAACCATTTACAAAAATATGTCTCACTACATTTTTGTTGCATTTACAAGGTTTCATTGCTTTTGAATTTGGACGGCTGCAGAAAAAGTATACTTATCCAGTGCATGCAATTAACATGAATATAGCACGGTGCCCAAACATTTGAAGAAATATGACACAATTTTTGCTTCATTTATTCCCCCACCACCATTCGACATATTATGTTTTAAAGTGTTGCTTTATCGTTATGATGTATATTGCAAGAATATATTTAATTTGAAAATGCATTGACGTCCTTTATAACAACCAAGTTTCAACTTTTTTTATAATCATGTGACTATTTTTTGCTTATAAGTGCGTTCAAAATAATTTTTAAGGATTATTTATTTTAGCAATGAATGATAGTGTACTAATATAAAAGTATTAATACATGAAACTATCAATATAACTGACATATACATCTTATACCTGAGGTTCAAAAGCAATAAATATTTACGTAAACTATGTTATTGACAAGAAAAGGCATTGCATTTTTTATGATAAGTTTTGTCATTTCCATTTATTATAGACACGTGTAAAAAACGAAAGAAAATCTCGTAATAAATGCTCTTTTTCATTAACCTATTCATTCTCTTTTGATTTAAAGTGGAATCATCAACTTCACCAAAAGTTACTAGTCCACTTGTGTCTAGCACATCAACAGGTAAAGCTGCAGACTAAGAAGTCTTATCCAATGCATGTAATCAACATAAATGTTGCATGGTACCCAACCATTTACAAAAAAATATGTCTCACTACCTTTTGACTGAATTATTAACAGGTAACCGTAAATTTCATTGTAAATTGAATTGCAGTGCTAAAAATGAGGTATACTTAACCAACTGACATGAGTATTGCACGGTGTCAAACCATTTGCAAGCAATGTCTCTCTATGTTTTGGCTTCATATTTAATCCCCGATCACCCCTCGACACATTATATTTAAAAAGTGTTACCGCATCGTTATTACATATGTATGTCTATTGCAAGAATATCTTTAATTTGAAACTGCATTAATGTCCCGTGAATGTGAAACATTACTGCAATATTTAAACTTATATTAAAATCCTGTTAATAGTTGTAAGTTTTGCTTTTTAGCACGTTGAACGTATTACGAATTACGGATTTCTTATTTTAGCAATGAATGATAGTACTAATACATGAATGTATAAAACAAACCATATAAATCATTCATTTAAGCTTTAAGAGCAATAAATGTTTAGGTAAACAACTTGATAGTTCAACAACATTTGAAACACCTATGACAATAAATGGCATTGTATTTCTAATATGTTTCCTACATATAAGAATGAATAAGAAACGAAAGAAAATGTCATAATAACTTGTATTTTTTATTATCCTTTTACCATTCGTTTTGATTTTAAGTTGAATCATCAACTTCACCACAAGTTGCTAGTACATCTGTGACTAGCACTTCAGCAGGTAAGGCTGCAGACTTGGTAGTCTTATCCAATACATGCAAATAACACGAATGTTGCATGGTGCCCAACCATTTACAAAAACATGTCTCACTACATTTTGGTTGCATTTACAACAGTGGGTTTCATTGCTTTTCGAATTTGAACGGCTTCAGAATAAGTATACTTATTTAAAGCATGCAATTAACATGAATATCGCACATATAGCGTACATCATTTTTGCTGCATTTATTACCCCGCCACCTTTCCAAACGTTTCCAAGTGTTACTGTATCGTAATTATGTTAATTGTAAAAAAATATCGTTAAACATACATTAATTTGTGTTAAATATTATAATTTTGTTATTTAGCTGGTTGAATGATTGACTTGGATTTTTTTTAATTTTTGCAATGAATGATATAGATGTTTTTAAAAAGAATTGATCTTATAAGTTTTTATATATATTTTCCATATTCATTGATTTTAAGTTGAATCATCAACCTCATTCCAAGCTACTAGTCCACCTGTGACTAGCACAACAACAGGTACGTTTCATTGATTTTCGAACTGTACGGCGAAAGACGAACTGCTATACTTATTCAGTGCATGCAATTAATATGAATATTGTATGGTGCCTACCTGTTTGTAAAAAAAAAATTCCCTCACTACGTTTCGGATGAATATACATTTTCCCATCCACCTTTCGGCACATTTTATTTAGAAAAGTGTAACCGTTCCAGTATCGTTTTCAAGTCCATTGCAAGGCTATCTTTAATTTGAAAATGCAGTGATGTCCTTTATAACATAACAAAATATTTAAACCTATGATAATTGTATTAACTATTATTTTTGTATTAAGCACGTTGAACGTATCACTTAAGATCTTTTATATTAGCAGTGGATAATAGCATTAATACATGAAGCTATCAAAATAACATATGCATCATTCATTTTAGGATCAGAAGCAATAAATGTTTACGTAAACTATTACAAATGATAGTAATATAAATAGTTTAACAACATTTGAAACATCGATGATGAGAAAAGGCATTGTATTTTAAGTAGAATCATCAACATCACAACACCAATTTACTACATCTATGATTAGCTCATCAACAGGTCTATTCATTGGTATTCGGATTATACGAATACAAACCGGATATATTTATTCATTGTAGACAATACACATAGATATTGCATGTTGTCAAATTGTATGCAAGAAATTTAATGGTTTTTTTTATTGCAGCTACATTAATATTATGCCTTTCCCAGACACTTACTATGTTAAAACATTAGGAACATTTTTTTAACATGTCATTTTTTCTACCGTTTGTCTATTAGTGCAATATCAAAAATCAGTCTTTAAAAGGTTTATAACACTTTTAATCAGTGAGTTTACTTCATTGACTTTTAGTCAAATATTTCCTCCTATACATCAATATATTAGGAATATTTTAAGCTTCCTCAGTGCGATTTTAAAATTCAAAATATTCCATTGTCTTGAGAAAAACTTAAAACGTTAACAATTATACTTCAGCAAAATTATATGTAACCATTGCATACAAAATAGCAAGCTAACACAGAAAACAATTTTTGAAGAAAGTTGGCTACATTTGAAAAGGCTGAAATGCCATTAAGTCACCTGTCCAAACGTATCAGTTGCTTAATTAGTACCTTTAAGTTGACTAGATGGCAGAACTGCATACTCTGAATGCTAGTTTAGGACAAAAAAATATCCTTTTTGAATGTTTAAGGCAAATCTTATGATGATTGTTTTACCGTTCAGCTTGTATTAAGAATTAGTCTTACAAGCAGCATTGATATTTATTTTCTATATTCATTGAATTAAAGTAGAATCAACAACTTCACCCCAAGCGACGAGTCCACCTGTGACTAGCACATCAACAGGTAGATTTCATTGGTTTTAAAACTGTACGACTGAAGACTAAGTATCTTACTTACTCAATGCATGCGATTAACACGAATATTGCATGGTGCCCAACTATTTGCGAAAATACAGAACCGATCCGACCGAACCTAACAGAAAGTAAACCACAACTAAACCCTGGATTTACTTGCTTTGTTAACTCTGGGTTTCTTCTGGGTTACATGTAACTAGAGTGGACCCAAATTAAAGCCAGAGTAAACCCATAGTAAACTCAGAGTGAACATAGAGAGTAAACCACAATCAGAAGTATACCTCTGAAGGCTGACGCTTCATGTGTATTTGGAATATGCAAGGGGCAGGAATTACAGCCAGTAAGATGGTAAGATTAAATACAGACTTGCTTCACACTTCAGTGCGTACATTTGACATAAAAATCAATTCTCGAGTAAACCCAAAGTAAACCCAGAGTAAATCCCGAATGGACCCAAATTTTCAAAAAAGTAAACCCAAAGTAGACCCAGAAAGTATACCCGGGATATACTTGGTTTTTGTTATTTAGTTGGATCTGATCGGTACTGTATGTTACTACGTGTTTGCTTCATTAAGTTCCCGCACCACCTTTAATATTTAAAAAGTGTTACCATATATTTATTATGTGCATTACGAGAATAACTTTAATTTGAAAATGTATTGTTGTCATTTTTAACATAAACATAATGTTATTATATAACTTGGAACCAAATATTGTGCAACTATCGTTATCAAATTTAGCACGTTAAGCGTTTTATCTTGGATTTAATATTTTAGCATGAAATGTGGTATTAATACATTAAGTTATCGAAATAAAGAATACTTCATTTACTTCAAGTTCAAATGCACTTATAAATAATTATTACGTAAACAGTTGAACAGTTAAACAACATTTGAAACGCCATTGACAAGAAAAGGCATTGTATTTCTAATAGGTTTTTCACTTCCGTGTTAGAATATATATGACACGAAAGCAATTGTCGTAATTACTGGTCTCTTTTATTAACTATCTATTCTATTTAATTTTAAGTAGAATCATCAACATCACACAAAATAACTACATCTATGATTAGCCCATCAACAGGTAAGTTCATTGATTTCCAGGGTATATACAGTACTTATTCATTGTGGACATTACACAGATATTGCATGTTGTTCTATAACAGGCAAGGATGTCACTGTGAATCGGTTATTGTTACAATTTACCTTCCCTATACACATGCTATATTAAACAAGTAGAAACATTATTATAAAATGTCTATTTTCTACATTTTGTTTATTCATGCAATATCAAAAATCATTCTTTATAAGGTATATAACACTATAAATCAGTTAGTTTGCTTCATTGACTTTTATTCGAATATTTCATCCTATACATTAATATATTAGACATATTCTAAGTTTCTTCAGTGTGATTAAAAACTATATTATCTTAAGAAAAAAATTATACTTTATTAAGATAACTTATGTAAAGACTGCATACAAAATAGCAAGCTAACACTGAAAACAAATTTTAAAGAAAGTTGGTTACTTTTGAAAAGGCTGGGCTATGCTATTTTTAGTCACCTTTCTAAACCTTTTTTTAAGTTAGTACCGTTTTAGTTGACTGGATGATATAACCACATCCTCTGAATGTTAGTTTAAGGCAAAAACTTCCTTTCTCGAGGTTTAAGGCAAATCTGATGATACATTTTTTACAATGCAGCTTTTTTAAGACTTGGTCTAAGAAGCAATTATAGTAAAACAGGTGAGTTTCATTGATTTTCGAGAGGTCGAGAGGCATGTCCACCTTTCCCATGTTTTCAGTAAACAGATATTGCTTGTTGTCCTATCAACTGAATAGTTATGACTTTCTATGTTTTGGCTGCGCCTACTCCATCCCGTATCACTTTGCGGATCATACAATGTAAAAGTTGTCAAATGTAGCCATTTTCCTTCTTTGTGTTTGACAACCAAGCAGGTTGTAGCTTAAATTAGAAAGTAATTCGTTATAGATTCTCAGCAATTAATGCAAATGAAACATCAGCATTGAATTTTTTATTTAAAAGCAGTGTAAGGAGTTTGTTTAATTTGTAATGGTTGCTTTCAAAGAACATGTACATGGTTTATTAACATTTGTAGTTGACGAAAACAAAACAAAAAGAATACAGGCAAGCATTGTATACCTTCATTAGATACAGAATAACATGAATATGGTCAAATGAATGATTCATCATGTCACCAACAGAAAAAAAAAAGGCTGGATGGTCAGCAAATGTCAATGATAATAAAATCATAATATATTAATTAAGTAATAAATTCTATAATTTAGCTTTGAAATTTGAATACTTTCTGTATATTTATAAAACATTTTCCTTTGAAAAAGAGTTACATAGTTTACGTTAGTCTATAAGGACATGATCTCATCTAAGAATTCTTATCTTCAAAATAAAGAGTTTACTGCATTTTGTATTTTGCATATGTGATTTTAAATAAGATAGATTATTTGCATTACATGAAAATAGGGCAACCATGACCATAGTAATGAAGGGAAAGGACTGTTTAAGCATTTTAAAAATATTCTTAATTGTTTATCAATATCAAATTCATTTATTTTCATTGCTTATTCCGACAATTTCCAGGAGCTAGAATTTGTAAATAATTTTGTGTTTATTATCAAATGTAATTTCTTTATTTTATACATTTTAAGTCAGACATGAATAAAAGTAACACAAAAGAAAAAAACATATTCATGAAAATACACGTATGTAAATATTGAGAACATTATAAGATATATAAAAGTTAAAGATATGAAATCAGTATCATCATTTATACGTTATCATGCATTTCGTATTGTCAATATTATTATCAAACCTTCAGAGTTTATATATGTATATACATTGACTTCAAATATGTCGATTAGTTGCATCTATCGATTTTACGTCAACTATGATTAACACACCAAAAGGTGTGGGAACCCATATTTCCACAAAACCAAAGATTCCAACAACTTAAGGGGTTTTTTTTTATACTGATATTACAAGAAGGCATTAGAATATTTTGCAACTAACATTGATTAGTTTTTGTGAGACTTATTTTCTTTTAACAAAAATTAAACTTTGCAGAACCTGAAAAAACATCAATATTACCTTCTACTTTTGATAAAGGTTCAGTAAATGTGTTTGTTTATACAACATAGAATATAGATAAGCTGCAAATATATGCACCCTAAGTAACTCCAAAAGATAAATATTCATGCTGATTTAAATCAGCTTGATAATGTAGCTTTTATTTTATTATAAATTGCTAACTCAAAAACTTGTTAGCAATTTTTAATTTAAAAACAAAGCTACATTATCAAGCTGATTGTTTATTTTGTCTTTCTTCAATATTTTATCAATATTTTTTTTTAGAAATAAGAAGTTTTTTTTCTTCAACAATGGCCATTTCTTTTCTTAATCTAGAGTTATGTACTTTAAGTTACAAAGGAATCTAGCCTAGCATGATTTCCCTTGACATATGCTTGTATATAGATATTGAACGGAATCTTAAAATCTGAAAGTTCATTAAGGCTGTCATTTATTTAAGATAATTCATTTAATCGTTAAATTTATAACATGCGTGCAGTGTACATTTGATACAAATAATATACTGCATGTCCTTAAAATCCTAACTTGTATTGCATGCAGTATTTACTTTTAACAACATTTTCTATTTTTGAAAGCAAAACTCAGAATAACACAGAATCCATTACTACTGATGACTATCATGTACAAGATTCAGCATTGTCAACATTCCAAGATGACATGTTAAAAATGAAAGAACAAATACAAAATCTAGAAAAGATGATTGCTGAAATGAATAGATGTTCCTCAACTGGTTACCAACAGAGGCCCAAGTCAACTCCAAGCCAGAACACTATTTGTTACAACTGTAAGAATGTTGGACATTTTGCGCGTGACTGCCCAACCAAAATCCAACAGTACTACAGAAATCCTTCCCACATGTCCAGATCTCAGCCAAACATTCAGCCTGGAACGGTATCTCAGCAACCTGGAAATTTAAACTTCAGGGGATCGTAACTGTAGGTCAAGAGACGATCCAAGGACAAGCTCCAAAAGAAGACCTACCTGAAAAGAAAAGAAATGACATTTGTAAAGATACATATACTTATGATGTTAAAAGAAATTTTGAAACCTGTCCTGGAATTTATGTCAAAGGCAAAATAGATGACTGGAGCTTCAAGAAGTATTATATCAAATAAAGTCTATAAACAAATGAAGAATAGACCTGAACTTGAACATACTACTGGTGTTTTAAATGCTTGCGGTATGAATTTGAATTCCTTCGGCGAAGCAGAATTTACTCTGACCTTTGGAGATCTTGTTATACGCCAGAACATTATTGTAGCTAATATAGATGACGAATGTCTTTTGGGGGTGGATGTCTTACAAAAAAACAAGGTGTCGCTGCAGATATCATCCTTAGTCAAGGAATTTTGAAATTACAAGGGGTAGATATACCCTGCATTCAAATAGAGTCCAATAATAAATGTAGAAGAGTTACTGCTGCAGATGACTATACTATTCCGCCTTATAGTGAAAAAATCATACAGGCCTTTGTTGAGAGAGAGGATGTCATCTCTGAACCTACAGAGTTTATTATAGAACCGAATGAAAATTTCAGTTCTAGATATGAGTTATTGATGGCAAGTACTTTAGTGGATACAGCCAAGAGTACATCAATACCTATACGAATACTTAACCCAACTTGCGACGAGAAACAAATTAGACCTTGGAATAGCTGATGAATTTCTTTATGAAACTGTTTTTGATGATGATTGTCAGAATGACACACCTCCCATATCAATCAGATGTTCTGCTGAAAAAGAGAGTACAAAAAACATTAAAATACCTGAACATTTAGTGCAAATGTATGAGAATTCATTAAAGGACAACAATTTTGACCAGACTTCTCAGAAATTGCTTCTTGACTTGCTATTAGAATATCAAGATGCATTTTCAAAGAATGATCTAGACCTTGGTTTAACTCATGTGAGTGAGCATATCATAGATACTGGTGAGGCAAAACCTATAAAACTTCCTCCAAGACGAGTCCCCATTGCATATGCTGAAGCAGAATTACAGACTATCAATGATATGGAAAAACAAGGAATAATTAGAAAATCTAATTCTCCTTGGGCATCCCCACTTAACTTGGTACTCAAGAAAAATGGTAAAATCCGACCATGTGTAGACTACAGAAGGGTCAATGATGTGACGATAAATGATGCTTTTCCTCTACCAAGAATACAGGACTGTTTAGATGCAGTATCTGGTGCGACAATATTTTCTACATTTGACCTTACATCTGGTTACCACCAAGTTCCTGTCCGAGAGTCTGATATACCAAAAACTGCTTTTATTACAAATTGTGGGAATTTCTTACTATGCCCATGGGAATGAAGGGGAGTGCACAAACTTTTCAACGTACCCTGCAAATGATTGTAAATGGCCTACAATGGCAGACCTGCCTAATTTATCTTGATGATATCATTGTATTTGGGTCCAATTTTCAAGAACATTTGAAAAGAGTTAAGGAAGTACTGGAAAGAATTAGAAAAGCTGGCCTAAAGCTGAAACCTAACAAATGCCAATTATTTCAAAAGGAAGTCTCTTTCCTGGGACATGTTATTAACAAAAATGGTATTACACCAAACCCTGACAACATTGCGAAGATCATAGATTGGCCTATTCCTAAAACTCCGACCGAAGTGAGACAGATTATCGGCATGGCTTCATACTACAGCAAATTCATAAAAGATTTTGCCAGTATTGTAAGGCCTTTAGTAAATTTGACAAAGAAAGACATCACCTTTAATTGGACTACAGATTGTCAAGATGCATTTCAAAAAATTAAAGAGCTACTAACAGGACCAGAAATTATGAGCTTTCCTATAATGGAAGGGGAATTTGTACTAGATACTGACGCCAGCAACTATAGTATTGGCGCTGTTTTAAGCCAAGTGCAGGATGGTCAAGAAAAAGTAATAGCTTATGCTAGCAGCGCATTAAACAAAGCTGAAATAAATTACTGTGTCACAGACAAAGAGTTACTGGCAGTACGATATTTTGTAGAGTATTTCCGACAATACCTTTTAGGAAGAAGATTTAAAATTCGAACTGATCATCAGGCATTAGTTTGGTTATTTAAAATAAAGGAACCCAAGGGCAAAATTGCAAGGTGGATTGAAATACTCTCGTCCTATGACTTTTCTATAGAATACCGCCCAGGAAATAAGCACGGAAATGCGGATGCATTATCTCGATGTCCTAATCCTAAAGATTGTCAATGTTCCAATTTTGATAACCTAGAACCATTAAAGTGTGGACCATGTAAAAAATGTACTAAGCGTATGGAAGAAACTCCAGAGAGAAAACGATGGCCAGAAAACAAAAATGCCGTAGAAATACGTGCAGTCACCAGAAATCAACTAAAAGCGGAAGCAACTACTTGGAATAATATTTATATACCCGTCAATATGGAACAGATACAAAAAGATGACCCGGATCTGAAAATTCTTCATGAAGCTAAAAGAGAGCAGAAGAAGCCTGATTTTCATCAAATACAGACTTTAAGTCCTGCTACTAGACATTATCTTTGTATATGGGGTTCTATTGTACTAGAAGATGGTATATTAAAAAAGAGAAACTTATCTAAAGATGGTTCTTCTAAGAGTCTACAAATACTTTTACCAAGAGTTTTAAAAGATGATGTTTTACACCAAATGCATGATTCTGTCATTTCTGGTCACCTTGGTTATAAGAAAACCACTGCAAAAGTACGCAGAAAATTCTATTGGTTTGAAATGAGACAAGATATTAAAATATGGGTCTCTAAATGCCAAATTTGTCAAATGAATAAGCCTCCTGTTAAGCCACCCAAGGCACCGTTGGGAGATATGAGAGTGGGCGCCCCATTAGATAGAGTAGCCACAGATATTTTGGGACCATTACCAAGAACACCTCGAGGAAATAAATACATTCTAGTAGTTATGGACTACTTCACCAAATGGGTTGAAATTTTAGCAGTACCTGACCAAACTGCCATTACCTGTGCAGATAAAATTTTAAATGAGTTTATTTGCTCGTTTCGGATGTCCCTTGAGTTTACATAGCGACCAAGGCAGAAATTTTGAGAGTCAAATATTTAAAGAACTTTGTCAACTTTTAGAAATTAAAAAGACAAGAACAACCCCTAGAAATCCCAAAGCCAATGGGATGGTAGAAAGGTTTAACAGAACACTAGTAAGCATGATTAAATCCTATATCAAAGGGAAACAGACCGATTGGGACCTCAATTTGGGATGCTTAGCTATGGCCTATAGATGTACGCCGCAGGAGTCTACAAATTTTTCCCCAAATTTTATAATGTTAGGTAGAGAATTAAAACTACCTCTGGAGATTTTATTTTGTCCAAGGGAAGATGATGATAACTCTTCTTACGGAGAGTATATCAACAATTTACGTGATAATTTGTATGAAGCCCATATAATTGTCAGAAGAAAACTACAAACAGCAGCAAAAGTACAGAAAGATAGATATGATACAAAAATGTCCTCAAACCTGTATAGTCCAGGAGATCTTGTTTTGATGTTACATGAACAGCCCCAACTTGACATGGAAAGCAGGAAACTACTGTTGAAATACCATGGACCATTCCTCATCCTACAAAAGTTGAATGATATATTATACAGAGTTCAAATAGATGAAAAGGGAATACAAAGAATAGTTCACCATGACAAAATTAAGCCATATCAAGGAAACGAATTGGCGTGGATGAAAACTGCTTTGAAGAAATTTCAGAAGTTTACTTAAACTTTAATTTTACAGACAAAATATTATGTACATGATGTATAACATTCTATGAATTATATACTATATATGTACAATGACATATTGTTACATAAAACAGACTACAACTATGGGTGCATAAGAACATTGGGGTTGGATTTATGATATTTATATATATAAGTATATTTATACTTACCTTTACTATCTGTAAAATTTAAAGAAAACCATGGATATTTCCAAGGCAGAGAAGAAAGGAAGGGTTTTCCAGTGCAGCATTTGTGACTATAAACAAATCAAGAAATATGCCATAAAACATTATTTAAAATTGCATGTTACCAGAGACCAGGTCCCATTTTCATGTAGTAAATGTGACTATGTTTCTCTTACCTTGAAAGATGTTGAAAACCATGGGAAATGGTATGGACCGCACATGAACACAGATCTGCCTGTGGATATTGTCAGAGCCGCTGATCCATTTGTATGGAAGGATGACCACCTTAAACGTTGGGATCAACCTTCATCATTAGCACACTGGATGAACCAACAGAAGAAGAATGACGAAAAGAGCCTCCAGAATTTATTAGAAGTGGCTGCCAGTCTTCCCAATATTCTGAACATTGAGTCAACAGAGAGTACCGGCATTGTGACACCGGAACCTCTTGGTGATGTACCACCCTTTGAGGATATCCTACCAGATCTTCTAGGAGTTGGAGAAAGTGTAGAAATAGATAAGCCAGAGAAGGAAGACACACCCACAACAGTATTCGAACAGATTAAAGAGGAAATCAGGAAACAGGGAGAGAGACAGGTGCGTGCCCTGCATATCCTACCAGATCTTCTAGGAGTTGGAGAAAGTGTAGAAATAGATAAGCCAGAGAAGGAAGACACACCCACAACAGTATTCGAACAGATTAAAGAGGAAATCAGGAAACAGGGAGAGAGACAGGTGCGTGCCCTGCAAGAGCAGACCAAGGCCATTCAAGAGCTCAACAAGACACTTACAGGGTATTTCTACAACAGTAGTCCACAGCGCGGGTTAACTCCTTTGCCCGACAGGCCTCCAACCCCAGTTATCAGCAGAAACCAGAGGAGATCCCCACGAAGGCCAACTAATCATTTCTACCGCCCACGAGTTGTTGTACGACCCCACCGACCAATGCCTCCCAGGAATAGGGATATCCAAAGAGATGACAGATGGAAAAGATCTAGGACATTATTCACGAGAGAAAGAAGCCGGTCCCGGTCAAGGTCCTCATCACCCCCTCCAAAGAAGATGAAGTCAGTCGTTAAGAAAAGTACTTAGTATGTATATAGAAATTTAAGGGTAAAGTATAGGTTGTAGTTGGGGATGGGGGTTGGATTTTGATATGTATGTATATACCGTAAATTGTCCACTGATAGTGAAAGATGGACTTTTGATAGCACAGTGCATCATTGTTTATACTTATATATGATGTTCTTGTGCCATATCCAATTATCTTGCCAGTTTCTGTTGTTCCTGAAATGAGAACTAGATGTATCTTATTATTCTTATATGACAAATGTCACATTACAGCTGACATTGTGAGCTAGATTTTCCTGTACAGTGATATTATAGTATTATGTCTATCACTTTCATAGTAGATAGAAATGTTTGAAGAAGATACCTATGAATATGACACATCTATAGTAATTGATTTTAATTGATTCGTTGTCTAATCATTTTGAATTAAGAAGAATATTTCAGCTATATAGATGTTCAGTAGCGAATGATAGGTTTACTATTTTGTCCTTAAAAATTAGGTATACTTAAGTCGGTAGTACAGTGACGATTGGCTCCGCAATTTTAGGTGTTGTCAATGACGATTGATCACCGAAGGTTCTTTGCTTATTGTATATAGTTTTTCTTTGGCATAATACAGAACCTCTTTAGAGACATGAAATTTCCTTTGTTAGCATGGTTATGTATTTTTGTTACCATGGGTATGGCTTTTGTTGCTGTTGGTACAGAATTTTTGAGCATTTTATTTGATGTAAATCAGTACAAGCATCACCATTTTATTGTCCTTGTCTTGTTTATTATTTTGTGAAGTTGTCATGGTACATGTGAGATGTTACATTTTTTTTTATTAATGGGGTTTTATATTTAGTTGAATGAAAGTTGTGTGTATGACATATTTTTATCTTATGTTTACGTGTAATATTTTTGTGTGGTTGTAAAACTGTTTAAGATGGTATGCATATGATGTTTTTGTCTATGTTTTCTGTGTTTTTAGATTGATATTGTTCATGGGGACATGAACATTTAAAGAGGGGGCAGTGTAGTATATGAGTACCCCCCCCCCCCCTTTTCTTTGCATTATATTTTTGTGTTGAATGTTTGTATTGTTGTGACTAAACTATTCGCAGAATATAGAGAAGATTGTTAAATATGTATTGTGCACTTGTATTAAATGAGAGTGTACACATGTATAGTAATATACATGTGAGAATATACTTTGTTGAATGTGCAGAGAAAATTCGAGTTGAATGCATAAACGTGTATCATAACATACATGTACTGTCATCAAGCATCATTGTGATAATTCATTTTGTGAACATCCCTTTTTTCTTTTCATGGTTGTCTTATTAACTGATTGCACTATTTTTGAGTGTATATCACTGTATATGTGAAGAGCACGTTGTTTTCATTCCTGCATGTTCATTTCCGGTTGAAGATGAAAACGGTATAGTCGATAAATTTAGTTAAAGTTCCTCGGCGCGCATTTATGAATATGTACTATTTCTTGCAACCTTTATTAATGAAAAATGTTAATTACATCGATTTTTTGAGTGTATATCTATATGTATGTGTTTGTTATTCAAAACATGTGTTTTCCATTGTTTTTGTATGTCTCAGAATAATTGATAATTATTGTCATAAGTAATATGCGTGATCGTGTGAATTAACCAATAGGATTTTACATGTAAACCAATAATATTATATTACTGATCAATCTGTTAATATTCGATATTTTCATGTATTATCTGTTGTTTTCTGTGATTGGTTAATATATAAACGGAGACGCTGAGATTTCACGAGAGTCGCCTGCAACTTTTTGGCCTGGTAGGTCACGTAGGTTTTTTTTCGATTTTTTTATTTATTTATTTTATTTAATTTTACCCTATCTTTTATTTGAAGTCTTAAAATATTTTATTTATTATTTTGATAGGAATTAACCGTTTATAGGACAAAATATAGTCCTTTACGGTATATTGAAAGAACTTTAGTCTATAGACTTTATAGTTCTTTTCTCTCTAGATGATTGTATTTTTTTTATTTATTTAAATTTTCTCTTCAATTTTATTTTATTTTTAGTTCATACAAGCAGCGTAGCTATGCTACAAGTTTGTACTCTTTCTCTCATTTTGAGTCCGATAGTTGAGAGATTCAACGAAAGGTCTCATTTATTATTTGGATTTTTTTAACGCCTTTTAAAACATAAATTTTTCATTGAAATTTTAAGATTAATATCCGTACCAAAAATTATGCCTGAAATTTACGGTCCCTTTGCATTTTTCCTAAACAAGTCAAGCCTGTAAATTTCATACAGCACAACTTGTTGTTAGGTTTAACAAGTCTCAAGTTATATATAACTATGACTTGTCCCCTATTAATATGCGTCATTGATTAAAATAATATATTTTTCGGGTTGGGATTTTTATTCAAAATTCGTAGTCTGTTTTATGGGGGTTTTTTTTGAGTGTATTCAGCGACTCCATTAATTGTTTTATTATTATTATTCATTATTTATTCATGTGTGTACGATGAGTGTAAGCTGCATACTTATTCATTAATATAAATTGTCATTTGTTGAAATCGTTAATAAAATTGTTCGTTTAACTTTACAAAGGTCTTATATCTTATTCTGCGAATGGTTGAGTTATTTAGTCGTTATTTAATCCAATTATAAATACACCCGGTACTGCTACGTTACATATATATATATATATATATATATATATATATATATATATATATATATATATATATATATATATATATATGTATTTGTATATATATATCTGTGCGGGGGTCATTTTTTAGCTTGCTTGCAGTGGCTCTAGTTATTTTTGTTTTCTACTAAAGGTTTGGATTGGAAAATATGGTGGAGAAAACTATCGACACGGAAAAATTTCAAAATTTCACGAATTCGATATACAACTTTGATCTATTCAGCATGCAAGTACATTAGAATTCAATATTTCAATTTGATTAATATTATCATGCATTTAACTGACAATTAAACAACCTCTATAACTTGATATGATTTGTGTTAACAATATTTTATTGTTATATTTACAGTTTGTACTAACAACTGTACTGGTCGTGATGATGGAGACTACCAATCCTGCTACACGTGTCATGGATATGTTACATGCAGCAATGGCATTATTTTCGACAGGCCGTGCCAACCAGTTCACGATTACGAACCTCCTCTCTTGTGGAACAACATTAAAAAAAGATGCGACAAAACATCCCCTACCTGTGATCCAACTTATATATCAAATTAAAGAAGACTTTTCTTATCATCAACAAAATCCTTATTACGGGCCGCCGGAAGGCGGTCCGTTATTTGATACACATTTAGATATTGTTAGTGCGTTTCTGCGGGATAGTTCTTTTTTAATAGAATTGATATTATAAATATATTTTTATGAATTAAAAGTAAATTTGCATGTTGAAATATGTTTAATGCCTTTTAAAAAATATCACATATTTTTTGTTTTACTCGTAAATGAAAAATAGGTCATACTTAGTAGATTGACGTGTTTGGCGCGACTATAATCTATTCGGAAAATTCTGGTATGCGGGACATACTAAAGACCTGAAATACTACAGACCTGAATGTCATTAAATTTTACATATTAAATGATATATTTGAATTTCTATGTGCCGTGTCAAATAAAATGACTTTCTGTGTGTATTTTTTATATTTCCATGTAAAATGTGGTCGAAAGTATCATGAAGTGACATCCATATCAATTATTTACGCAAAAATATGACAGAAATGAAAATTTGAATTGACTGGAAAATTTGAACTAATCAATTTCTATTTTATCATGTGGTCCCTTAAATTCATATAAACTAATGCATTAAGTTTTCATTCAATACAATGCAACAAAAAATGGTTTGAAATACATAATCTCCAGGAGAAAAATGATGAGTTGAACTTTGTATTGTACAAATCAATGTGTTTTCCATTACCTCATACTATGGCAATGATCAAACAATTACCGTTAGAAATGCTTACAGTAACGAACTCGATTCTTTATGATAATAGTAAAATGCTAAACTTCAAAACAAGTTGCTGAAAGTATATTTAAATTTACCATAAACATTAGTTAAACCAACTCTTATTTTATTCTTTGTGGTGTGTTTTTATGTAAACAACCAATGATTCAATTATAATTATATTTTTGCGGCCCATTTGACGCTTGCGTCAAGATGATTTCTTGTTTAGTCATCAAGAGTGTAAACTGTTAAGACTAACGATAGCAGCCACTGCTTTAAAAACTGTATATGGTGTGTATTTGCATTGTAAATTATCCAAAATCAGTGAATTATGATTGATATAATGAACATGCGTTGACTTACTGAAATACCGGTAAAACATTCAACTAAAAGATGGTCAATCCTCATATGTTAAAGTCCCGCTTCGTTTGTTAATTTAGTCTTATTACTAGTATGTATATATGTTCTGGGGTTAAATATGTTTGGTAAAAAGACATCAAACTTCATAATAAACCTTGTTTTTATATTATGAATTACTAATCGAGTTCATTATTATTTTTTTAGATAATATTCTCTTATATATTAATTATAAACGTGGAACCATGCCACCTATTATGACTTCTTTTGAGCCACAAGGATGTTGTGATCTAAATACTTAGAATTGTTCAAGCAGAGACATAAATAACATGTTATTTATGTCTCTGGTTCAAGGCAGAACTTGATGTCTTTTACAGCTGATACTGTGCCGAGCAAAGTTCCAAAGATATTCAAAACTTCATTGTATCATCGCATAATCAGACTGGATCTTCTTTATAAGCTTTGTAGCAACCTCTAATGATACAACGTCCACTAATGATATAATGTTGCATTAGTGGTCAGGGTGTTGACCACTAATGATATAATTTTATCATTAACGAACAACCTAACCATCCGCTAATGATATAATTTCAGATTTATATCATTAGCGGTCAAAAACCGTAACCTCTATCATTAAATGCTTTGAAAATTATCAACTTATCTTTACGACTGACATGTACGTAGTTGTAGCGTTCTCTGTATCAAGATAAGGGACGCTCGTCTTCGTCAACATATTCTGTTCTACTATTTATGGTTATCTTTGCCCCTTGTGTGCAAATTATTTTTCTATCAAATATGTCTACATGCAAGTAAATATGCTGCATGCAAAATAATTATGTCAACATGCAACATAACTATGTTGACATGCAAGAATATATATATATAAACTGCTTAAGACCAGTTCTCTGTAAAAATCACACATATTCAAAATAGGGTGGCCACAGCATCTCTCAGAATTTCTTGAAACTTGTCACATGGTATCATATTAGGTTGAAACTAACATGCATGACCATTTTTTTTTCTCAGCCTCTCCCGTTACCATGGTAACAGGAATGCAAAATTTTTGACCAAAATGGCCGATTTTTTGCATAGCTATTTTGTAAAAACTAGGCTTCTTACATGATTTGTTTTACACCCCTGCATCATACTGAACTCTGACTACTAATATTTTTTGAAACTACTATACCAACACTTTAGATTGACATATTTTATATTTTGCATGAATATTTTGAAACATTGTAATACTAAGTACTAAAGTTGCTAAAATAGGGTTTGAAAATTTTGAAAAAAAAATGAAAAAATTGAATCAAGTTGGATCAAAATAAAAGAAATATGCAGGATCATCAAGAAATATCACTTACATCATCTAAAACTAGAGGCTACATAAAATGAAAATCATTAGAAATATTCATGGGCAAATAATTACAAATGTTGTTTGCAACCAAATGAAAAATCGTCAAATTGGCAATATGCCAAATTTAAGATTTCATACATGTATCATGTAGCATCATACAGAATCTTTTTATAACAATAATGAAACCAATTTAAGCTTTACAGCTGAACAAATATTACAGTATTTGAAACATACATTGAAAAAATATGATTATAAATAAAAGGTTTCATGGAATAATTCTGGAACAACAACCCCCCCCCCCCCAAATCATGTATATGCCAAATACATGTAACAATTTTCATACATGTATCACGTTGTGTGTCATACAGAATCTTTCAATAAATACATGTAATTCAACAAGGTAAAGCTTCACATTTGAACATCTAAGGCAATGATCAAAACAATAATCATTTATAAATGTGTCAGTAATAAAACAATTCTGGAGCACCCCCCCCCCCCCCCCACACCTGAATTCACCATTATGTGAAATAACAGTTTTCATACATGGATCATGTAGTGCAGCATACAAAATCTTTGACACTCTAATTCAACAAGATTAAGCTTCACATCAAAACAGCTATGACAGTGTTAAAAACACACACTAAAAAATATAATCATGAATAAAGGTATAATAAAAATTTTCTTGAACATCTCCCTCTCCCAAACCTAGATTCACCATTTTGCCAAATAACAGCTTTCATTCATGGATCATACAGTGCAGCATACAGAATCTTTCTATAAATTCAACAAGGTTAAGCTTCATACCAGTTATATGACTAACTATGACAGTGTTTGAAACACAAATCTAATATAATAATATATAAAGGCATGGTAAAGTATATCTGGAACACACCCAAACCTCAGTAGAATTTAGAACATACATGTATCGATCATGACTACCGACAAGAGTTTGTACTCTGAAATACAAATAAGAATGGTATTACAAAGTATATACTGCTAGGTACACTAGAATAAACCCTTTCTGTTCTGTAAAATCAATTTTGTTACAATACTCACAATTACAGTTGCATTGATTATATTAACAAAACTAAAGCAAAATGTTAATTTTTAGGCGCATCTTTGACTTAAAGTCAAGACTTCATATTTATGACATCACAATGATCAGTGTTCAAGCTCAAGATTGTGCTTCTACAAAAGTGGTCTGATTTATAATTCTGCATACTATGACAATTCCTCAAATGTAAACATAGCTAATAAATGACAACATTAAAAGTAAGTGATTATATCTTCTGTGAAAGCATCTTAGAAAATTTGATCATACAGTAGCAACCAAGATTATATTCTTGATGAACTTTTAAATATAGCTGTTTACTATTTGAATAAAAGACATGAATATTATGAAAGGTCTTTCAAGATTTCATTTTTAAACAGAAATAATCTTTCCTCTTCTGTCGCTGCCAATACATTGTCTCTGTCCATTTTTTTTCTCCTTAAGTCCATTTCTGGAAAAGAAACTGGAAATCTGCTGGCTTGTTAGGAATTCAGACTTTCTGAATCGATTCTGTCCATTTCTCTGTTCTGTTCTCATTTCCTCTGCCACCTTTAATGGATCTTCTTTTCTTCCTGTTACTTTACCAGCATTGAATTTATCCAATAAAAACTGTTTCTGGTCTTCTGTAAATCTCGTTTTTGGTTTATGGACTTTGAGTGCCCATCCCATTTCTTTCAAAGGTGGGGTATAGTCATCAACCTCTACTTCTGTTGAGATTAACTGACTATTAGCTGATGAGAAAGCTCCAGAGCTCAGTTTTGAACAATACTTCAGCTTGCACCTATCTGGCATGGAACGCAATGCAGCATGATCATTTTTGCAACCAACAATAAGATGGGCATCAAGATTTGACGAAGTCCTGAAGGAGCTCATACATCCTTCTTTTGGGCAAACAAACACTTTCTTTTGTTTAAGTACAACGTCTGGTACATCTTCGTCTGTTTCATCTTAAATGAAAGATAGTTTAATGTTACTGAACATCCTTTACAATGAAACTATCTATGGGTTAAATATAAATATTTTATTTTTAAGTAAAATGGGTACTTTTATTTTCACATTTATCAATAAAAATATATAGATTGATATATATATAATTATAATATACCATTATCAGAATCTGTGTCTGATTCCACCACATCTGCTGGGGCCACAAGATCGGCATCAAACAAAACTCTAAGAGGGGTTGTGCTAATTTTACCTTGGATGAGAAAATCCCAAGGATACTGTTTTCCTGAAAATAAGGAAATGTAAACTATATATACATGAAAATGTTAATTAACAGTGGCATTTTCTTGTAAAAAAAAAAATTAAATATATACATGTACATGTAGTATCAAACACTACATGTATAATTTGTCTGAGAATCTAAGAAATGTTTTACCCTTTTCTTAGAGAAGCAATTTTTTCTTTAAATTGAAAAATTACAATGTATCAAAGTAATTATCAAACTGAAAAACTTTTACATTAAATATTTTTCTTACTTAACTAATACATGTAATACCTTGATTTTGATTTTCCAATGTAAATACTAAATATATTTTATTATTAGTACTAACTAGTATTTATAGTAGTAACCTATCGTTAGTACATGTATTAACTTTCAAGGTTTGGCTATATACCTGTCCCAATCTCGAAAGCTTTCCAAACAGTGAGGCCAGGGGCATCAAACACAAAATTGTGAAATTTTGTGATGGATGGAATACTTCGGATGGGCTTGTCTCCGTCAAGTACCACAGTAGGGCTAACAACCTTCACTAAGTACTGTCCATGTTGCTGTGAATCTATAGCCTACAAAATTGCAATAGTGTTTTCAGACATACCAAATGTCTGGATTTAAAAAGATAATCCTAGACCTTCAAGTTTACTTTTGCTAAGGTGATCAAAAACTTACTCTTTTCATATCTGTAGCACAAGTAACATCATGTCCCTCATTGATGTAGCGCTTTATGGAACATTTCAAATGCGATGCCTTTCTGTCACACACTCCTTTACCGGCCTGAGCTTCACAGAAGTTGAACGAGTGAAGACTATCACGGATTCCCCTAGTATTTATTCAAATTAACAATACAGAACACATACATTGTACATGTACATAATTTGTGGTTTTGAAAATTATCTTCAGCTTTTCATGATAATGACAAATATTGTATACATGTATCAAGATACTTACGCGTTCCAACTGGAATAATAACTCCAATGGACTGATGTATATTTGAACACATATCTGCTGTAACATGCCTATCTGCTCCCTTCCCTTGGTGATGGAACCTGAGAATAGGTGTATCTCCAATGCCACACCTTTTTCTCCTTTGTCGTTTTGATACATTTTGAAGAATAATTTCTTTATGATCCACACAAATATTAAGTTTACTGGTGAAATTAGATTTTGTTAATAAAATTTCTGCTAAAATAATAATTTGAATGTTTTCATCAAGATTAATTAAAGGTGTTTTAGAAGCTGAACACTGTAGGGAATCTTGTAGTTGTCTCCCGATGTCACACTTATTTTCCTCATTCATTTTGCATGGCAAATACTTTAAAAAAAAGAAGATAACTTTATCTTACAAAATAAGCAACCAACATTATTCAAATTATACATAAAGGGGAACTTGTTAGACTTGTAGTATGTATCGGTAAAAGACTGCACAATTATAGACCTACATGTATAGGCAATATCTTTCTCTTTCGATGTCATATTTTTTTTGTCCTTCAAAACTGGTTTTATTTGAATATAATCTATTGAATAATTGTTGCACAATCCTGTCTTATAATTTATTATTAAATTCATCATAAAATATGGAGAATCATATTACACCAGAGATTGCCTTGGGAAGTAAATTTAAAATTATGTTTGCAACAAAATTAGACCTAGGATAATATGGGAATGTGTTCAAGAATACGTAATTGTAACTGGAAATTACCTTCTTTCTTCATTGTGACTTCTTCTCCTCAAGTAAACACCAACAACCGCAACAGACGACAGATGAAATGTCAAAACACTTTGTTTACAACTACAATTTGCACCTCCAGACACTAGAGAGTTCATCAAAGGGGAGTAACTAGGTATCAAGAAATGCTTCAAATATTGAATATTTATAAACATTTAGGTCTGTATATCTTTTACGTCTTTTATTTGCCCACCAATAATTTATATGTTTTATAATATTCACATATTGGTCTTTCATATTTAATTGTCACACTATATTAAAATGGCTGCGATATTTTTATTTTTTATCTTTAAAAACCAACAAAATTTACCCTATATAAAAAATTTTGGAATTAAAAATATGATATATAATAGATTTGAAATTAAAATAATTTAAGCAATTTAATCATTTTGAACTCAATTTATAGAAAAAAACTGTTTTGACAATTTTTAAAACTTATAAATATATTTAAACACTTCATTTCATCATGAATACACGTTTTTCAAAAATGACAATAGGGCGGAAGTTTGTTCTCCGTTTCCATAGCAACAAAGGACCATTATCAAAAACTAATTTTACATTTCTCAATCAATGACCTATCTTTACAAAAATATGTCATAAAATTTTATTTTTTTCTCTATGCGTGGCCAACCTATTTTGATAGTTACAGAGAACTGGTCTTAATATGTTTTGGCATTACTCGGTAGTTTATTGAATAAAGAAACATCTTTTAAATGTGTGTCGAAAAGATCCAAACCTAATGAAATCAGTTAATCAACTGGTTTCGCAAGTTAATTTGTTGCAAAATGTCTTGCAATAAATCCCATATAAAAAAATTCAAAATCTAGTATGCACGCATGTATTATTTAAAATAGCGGAAACAATTATATTTTCAGAGCAAACGTAGCGATTCATTCAGTGAAATTTTTTTTCTTCTATATAATATTTCAATTAATTCTATAATACCTTAAATTATTTTTATGCAAAATGCCGACTATCATATATAATCTCTGAATATCTTGGTTAAAGGTAATGAGATTCAATAAATCAATGATAAATGTTCCATGATACATGAACATTTTTGATGAAGTTCAGATTAAATAAAATTACAGTAAAAATATAGCATTAGAGATTCATTGTTTTTATTCTATTCATTCTAAACATCGAAACACATTATGAAAAGTAAAACCTGACATTAATTCTGAGATGAATCAATTACATCATTATTGTACAGTAATCACATACCTTAATATATTGTCAGTCAACCTTATAACACTTTTAAAAAGATACAGATATAAGATTCATACATTTACAAGTTTGATTTTTTTACTAGAGTACTTGAAACAAGATAAATATTGGTCACATTCATTTACTAAGACAGCCGCTTATATTGAATTTGATTTTAGAAAAATTCCTGGACTACAGTGCTGGTATAACTTTCAAGTTTACAGAACTACCCTCTAATAACTTAACCTTCATAATAAAGAAAATTTGGTGAATTTTTAAAAGCACTGAGGTCTAATTACATGTAGTAACACAAGCTAGTGTGTGACTGTGTGAGAGAGCACAACAGAGGATAGGAGGATTATTTTGATTATGCTTCCATTATGAGGCACTGATTACGAATCTCAAAACAAAATGGAGATCTGATTGTATAAAGTGTCACGTAATTCTAATGGCTAAAATAAATATATACCAGTTTAAAATGTCTGCATTCATAAATCAATCATTGGGAGGGGGTGTTGTGTTGAGAATAGCTCTAGATTCAAACATTGGCTAATAACTTCATAAAAAAAAATTGGCTGGTTTAATTGCCATTTTTAAACAGAATATCAGACTTTTGCATTACTTGAACTGAATAGGGTAAGTGTAAAATACATTTTAATATAAAATGCATAAAATACTGTATATGTAGTGTTAAGTTTGACTAGTCTTTAGCCTTTTTTTCCATTCAAGTTTCAAAATTGAAATACACAAAATGTTGAACAAATGTCCAAAGATGGCTTGATTTGAAGAGGGTATATAAAACCATGTATAAGCACAGTACAAAAACTAAAGGCTAACTAATGTAAGCCTGGTAAAAAATAAAAAATATACAGGTCCTTGAGGGGGAAATGTTTCACACCACCACATATTACACACTACCAAGGTATATACTAAGTATAACAGTAGAAAATCACAAGCACCGACAGAAATACCCTGTTCTCAATGGAACACAGATCATTAACCCATTTTAAACACTTATGGAGGATTTTTTTTTTGCAGTTTACATACAAGACCTTTTATCTTGCGAAGACATATATATAACAGAGATTCTGCAGAAAGACATTGTCCCAAATAAAAAAATGTAAATATTTTCCCACATACTAGTATTCAAACCTCAAATTTCAAGCATTTTCTAGCATGATTTTACAGTATGACTTGTTTAAAAAAAAATTTCAACAGGTTCAAAATTTGCTTAACATGCTACAAAAATTACTATGAATGAAAACTGAGTTTACAACAAAGATCAATAAAGAAAATGCACCAGTTTGATTACAAATAAAAATAATAAAAATCAACAAATGTTTACAAGTCTTCATAGTCTACAGACTAATTGCTTACACATTTTCATCATCTACAGACTTATGTAAAAATTGTTCCAAGTGACTGAGATTAGGGGGTAGACTTTTCCGACGCCAGTTAAGGTTAACTGGTGGAGAGGCATCGTCTGTGGAAACCTTCTCAAAGTCCAGAGTGAGAGCCAGGACTTGTTCGTCATCCAACATTGGTCCTGTGCTGATCACGCTCTTCCCATCCTCCCCGCTCGGAACACTGAGTACACTCGACTGAGGGGACCACCCGGTGGTACTCTTGGACTTCCTACTGTTACGATTCTTGCCCTGAGATCTTGCTGAACGAGTCGGTTTTAATGGAGCACTATACATTCCAGCTAAGGGGTCCATGTTGGAGTCTATTTTCAGAATCAGCCCCCCCCCCGCCTGGAGTTTCTTTCTGGATTCAGCCTTGTTTAGTCTGGAAGGGTCAGAGTTGGACTGACCCTGATCCAGATGAGCTGGATTTGGTTCAGAGTGTCTCATTGACTGGCTTCGCTCTTGCTGGTCATCAGAGAACACTTCATCTTCAACCATCGGAGCACTACGAGTTCTAAAAGCTGGTTTGTGGGGATCTGGAAGAGACTTGTATTCACTCTCAAAACTTGGCACAGGAAATTCTTCGTCCTTTTCCCCATAATCACCCACTGCTTTCAAATAACTAGGGTTTCGAGCCTTTTCAACAGATGGATGAATAACCGAGGAGGGAACATATTCCTCAGTCTCCACACCAGCATTCCGTCCCTCACCATTAATGTGACCAGTGTAAGCCTTCAAACTTTGTTTACCCCTGGAGATGATACTCAAACTACGAAGTTCAGTACTTCTTTGGCCAATAGTTTATTAACAATCGTGATCGTATAGTTAAAATTACAACAATTAAAACCAGTCCAAAGTAAAGAGTATAAGACTCCGTTCAACATCATTTTACATGGGTATATAAAACATTTTACTTATGATGGACAGTTCTGACTAGTTCGGTCAATTTACGACGAGCATGAGTGAACATTTAGTGTTCAAAATTAAGACTGATATTTTATTTCTAAATAAAGTAACAAAACTGTCAAAACCGCCAATCAAAGAGTACGGATGCAGGATTTGAGTCTCCGAGTCCTGAGTCTCGGAGTCCCCCACCTAGTGTGAGGCATCACTTACTCATAATACGTTCATTCATACATGGCATAAAAGGTTACAAAGGTTAATATATAGAATATACAATACATGACTCAGTATAGAGTACCAGAGCTATCGTTGCAAACACAGAATCGCTAAATATGACACTTGTTTTTAAACTCTCAATTTGGATATTATTATGCCCGTATTATTCACCTGGTTTTATAACATCATTTAGGAATACTACGCAGTGCTACAAGTTTCACAGAGTTCATTCTGTTAATTATCATTAACACCATTCAGTGCGCAGTACCTAGGTACACATAAATATCATAGTGACCCTTATGTAATACTAGCAATTCAAGGTCATATCATGGCTATCTGTTTACAACAGAGTCTCTGAAGGGGGAGGGGAAGGGGTCTCTGACCCTACCCCTGCCCCCTCTTCCCAAGTTCATCATTTCTCCTCTTCTCCAAAAACATATCACAAAAAATTATAGGCGCAGTGATGGGGACATGCCCGTCACCAGAAATTACAGATAGATATATATATATATATATATATATATATATATATATATATATATATATATATATATATATATATATATATATATAAGTATGAAAGACATCACTGATGATGTAATATCTAAATTCCAACATGTCGACAAAGTTATTTATCACGGCAGATGTAGAGATGACGGCTTTATTCTATTTATCAAAGATAAAATACAGAAATGAAATACAGAAAACAAAACAAATTTTGGGAATCGCCCAATGAAAAACAAGTTTAAGTTTTATTTGGCGATGATTGGCCATGGCTGCTTAAAAATGTGGGAGCCAGGCATCAATTTTTGCCTTATAGGGCATCCCTAACAAACAAGCAAAGCAAAAGCTCAATGCTTAAGAGCTCATTACATCGAATTTATTGATTAGAACTAAATGTTGTCAGCGGTGTTGATTTGTGCTTTAGGTCCAAACACTGTTTCACTTTCGGTTTGCCTGAGTAACTGCATATGAGAGTTGATTAAAATCAACTCCCAAAAATGAACATGCATATGAAGTAGCGTTATGTTCTTATTCACCATTTCAACCGAACATAAATTATTTATAAAATAAAACACCAACACATAATTTATAGGATAAGCTCGCATGCGCGAATGCAACAGACTTTAATAATCATATAATGTATAATATAGTACAAAGCAAACGGCTCTCAGTCTCTTTAACAGTACAAGCATACTCATTCTACAAAAGAAGAAAAAATCATGTAGAAACAAAAAACTGACAGAAATTCAATGTTATCTTTTGGGAGGGGTGGGTGGGGATAGTCTGTTGCAAAGTGGCATCGAACTTCGAATAACTTTAAAAAACCCAAATTCTACTGTATATGTGTACAAGTCATGCGTAGCACGGAATAATTCACCCTATTCACCCGTAAACACCCGTGAATAAACCTGAGGTCAAACCTAAGATTTGAGGCTGAGTATTGACTTGAGGAAAGTTGGTGACGACGATGCCTGGTTTTAATTTTTATGATTTTATTACAGCCATACAAAAATACATGTAATGGGTCTTGTCATACATACATGGATATTAACGAAGTACGTATTGTCATACACAATTCAAGATCCACTGAATGCTTAACTGTTTTCTTTAAAATATTACGTCATTTGATTAAAGTCTTACTCGTTCTTGGAATCTGACGTTATCTTCTTTGAAATCATTTTCAATGTTATTGAAAAAAATCTTTTATCTCGAACAATTACGTGCAAAAGAATGTGGGCGCTTAAGATGTAGATTCGGCAGGAATCTGGGCGCACAAGGAGAGTGAAAATTTCATCAATTAATTTTGAATATTTTTCGAATTATAACCGTTATTTGGTTTCTGTTGGATGTGGAATGAGTGGAAAAATATTTGAAATGCTAAAGGTTTTATTATAATATGGGTCTAAATATAGCAACACGATGCAATTCATGCAAAATCCTACTTATTTACAACTGTTTTTAAATGATTTTGTTGTCTCTGGGTCTTCTCTCCACAAATTTGAAACGTGTAAAGGTAACATATTTCAACATTAAAAATGTCGCATTTTAAAAAAAGATGGGAGATGACCCAGAGATGACTAATTATGTACTTTTCAAATTATTTTTTGAAGGATAAAAAACAAAGTCCATTGATATGACAGTGGTGTTTCAAACAGTACTTTATAGAGCATATATTGACAAGTCTCCGTGGCTCAGTGGTTTCGTCCTGGATTTAGTGAATACATACATTCAGTGTTTTGGGTTCAAATCCAACTGGTGGTCTTTTAAAAAAAAATTAAACTTTTTTGTTTTAAATGTATGTTATTATAACATGATGTTGAATTATAATATACCGGTATATTTTAATTTGTTTTTATTGATTTCTAGATCTGCTGTATGAACACTATAAAAAAATTCTTTTCTTATTACTAGTTTTTTAGGATAACACAATATAACTTCATTAAATAATGTTTTCATTAACATTTCCAACTAGTTATCGGTTTACCTCTCATTGCCATTTTTTGAAAGCTTTGTGAGTTTTTTAATAACCGGAATAGCCATGTACTTCGACTCTCAACATAATATATTTTTGTTGAAACCTGTACATAGCCTTTCGAGGTTATAGACATTTAAATCCCAATTGATTTGTGTCGAGGATTCCTGCAAACTTACAATCTTGTGCGCTCACTTTCTTTGTGAAATAAAACATGGAATTTATATTACTTATAATGGTTTTGGATGCAAATTGTAAAACAAACATCGTATGAAATTCTGTTGTATCATCAATTCCATCATCTTTGAAATTTCCAGTGCCATGATCATAGAGACATGAGCCTTAAGCGTTGTAACAGCATCTCCACGGTTTTTACATTGCCTATGCATGCTGTTTCTACACCGCAGATGGTAAACATAACGAATACTAGTGCTTTTTTAACGGCTGACAGTTTATTTAATTTCCAGGGTTTTTATATCTCCGCGAAAATTTGTTTCCATATAATTAGAGGATTGCTTAATCAAAATGAATCTTGCATGCTATGTAGACTAGTGAACAAAGGGACACAGTGGACACAGTGGAAACCACTGAAAGAAAACAATCGGTCAACAGAAAAGAACAAACCACATCCAATATGGACTCAAACATAAAGTATGAGGTAACCAGCCCTAACCAACTCAATATATATCAAATGAAACCGTACTGTGTATGAGTAAACAAATTTTCAACTTTTTTTTTCATTTAAGATGAAGAAACGGAAAAGCAATCGTATCAAGAAATACATGGTTCTGTTTTGTATCGTCCTTGTCTCGGTCGTTGTATCAACAGTCCTGGCTGGTTACATCGGATCTAAGAGTGTCGAGAAGGATATTCCTGATGAGACCAGTCAGGAGCTTCAGAAAATGCCAGAAAGGGAATTTCTGGAAATGTTGTATTCAAATCTTACAGAAATTAAAAGCGCTTTACAGCTTGGTAAAAATCGTGATTTCTGCAATTTTAATATATTTTTTTTTACCGATATTCAAGTGATAAGGTTGCGTTATTTCCCATTAATTTTACTTTTTAAGGCTTCGACACTGTTGAGAGGAAGTCTGTCAACAAAGAGCAATTTCATAATTTAACAAATGCAATTGGTAAGCATCAACTTTTTCCTTCACTTTCACAAAAAGCAGATGTAATATCCTTTTTCCATTAATATGTTTACTTATGCTTCATCTATCTATCTATCTATCTATCTATCTATCTATCTATCTATCTAGCTGATGTCATTATTTGTAAATAATTAATTTTTATGAAACAGACTTAAAAATGAATCAAAAATGGTCAGCGAATTGGTTCTCCAGCGTTTTCTGAACAAAACAGGTACAGTATGCATCTAAACACATTCACCAGTTCTGCAAGCTTGAAGCACAAAGTTTTTAAAAAAAAAAAGGTTTAGATTAGCAAAGTGCAGACATTTTCATGATATAATGACATTATTTGAATATTTTAGATTTTATATCTTGGAAAAAGTACCTCAATAAGAAAATTCACACCATTATTTTTTCGTTAGGTAAGTCTTTGACTTCCACAACAGCTCCACGGTATCGTTAAAGAGGTGATCATTTATTGTCATTCTTGAGGTTTGGGGATAAGATGTCGATCTTGACCCAACATAGCTTGAACAGTAATAAAATGGATACCCCCATTCATTTATTACTTGTAACTTATTTAATTCCGCGGGGTAAGGGCGATAATTTGTTTGCTATATTAAAGGGGGCGGGTTCCGATGCCGTTTTTTTTTTGGTAAGTTTACCAATTAATCAATACGGGGGTTTTTTTGTAGATTATTTATGATGTAAATTCCTGGGTAATGAAAACCAATGAATCTGGGAAAATAAACCATCACGAGTTCTAATGATTATTATGATGAATGATTGTGTAAATATTTCATGAATTTTTATACAGCAAACATGAGTTGACTACTGCCTTGAATGAGGATTATGAGCATTTTTATTAATACATACATGTATGAAGTTAGAGAGATGTGGTCCAGTTTTGATAAGTTTCTTTTTTTCAATCACAGTCTGCGTACACAACTGCACAAATCATGATGATGGGGACTATCAATCCTGCAATACTTGTAATGGATACGTTTCATGCGGCGGTCATGTTTTATTGAACAGGGACTGTCCATCAACTCTTGTGTGGGACAACTCCTCTACCTGTGACCCAAAGCATCTACCGAGTTAAACTGAACATTTAATAACTGTTTGAATTTTTTTTATGTGTTTGTTATCACTTATCCCATTCGTTTATCAATTGCCAGTTGATAATCTTTAATATAACGACTTTAATTACATAAAAAGTAACTGTCCTGAGATTGGTTGAAATCTCTACAGCGTTATAGTTCGCGCACGTGGTTAATATCCAAAAACAAATAACCCCAGGAGAAGAGTTCATATTTAAAAGCAAACTTTTACCTTGTTTAATTTAATTCATCGACTATAGATAAGATATACGGATACATCGCCCTTCGGTTTCATTAAATATTTCATACCTTGGGTATCACTCTTTCATTTGTAAAAGGGAACTGTATGAAAGATATGTCGTGGTTCAGGATACTAATTGTTCCTATTCTGTATTACAAGATAAATCGTTGTTCAACTTCAGGGTACTGGTTGTTCTGATTCTATATTACATTGATTGTATTTCTTTGTATTTGTTTGTTGTGTTTATGAATAAAAGCTTAACGCAAATATTAGTCAAATATTCAATTCTTTAATAACTTTTTTGCCACTCAAAAGTTGACGTTTTATCCTGACAAAAAAGAAAGGGTTTCCAATATATTAATAAAAGTATAGCAACATGCAGTAATTTCATACGAGTGGTAGATATGATCTGTTTTAAAATCCCAAGCTTTATATAAGAGTAAATGTCTAAGATCCTCCTAATTTTGTTCAGAATTATACGATCAGTGATTTAGCAATTACATTACATTGTACAATATAAATGTCCCAGATTTAGAGTTTAAATGGTTGTAACAAACGCTAGGAACTGTTTATATATGATAAAAATGAATCAACAGATAGAAAAATTAGCGCGAAAACGAACTTTTACTTGTATCATTTAATTGAACCAATGTTAACAAAAACATGACACGGTCCTTGTTTACATAACAAAGACTTGTGGCTCTGTATCTCGCTTATATCTCTACGACCGACACTCAAATTTTGATTGATCATTAGAAATGCATTACTTAAGCATTACAATAAACAATGAAAATAGAAAAATGAAATTTGATTAAAATAGGGACTATTCCCCTTTGGAGAACATGGTCGCTAACATTTTTTGTGGTCAGTCTACGTTGTGTTTTAAGACAAGGTAAAAATTGGCATGACGTTTCCATAATATGATTCTACATTGTTTTGTAGATGATATTGTATCCGTAGAATTAAACGATCGCCCTTTTTTCTGTTTCTTGATATTTTGGTAACTAGCAAGGGAACTGAAACGCCTTTAATTTGTACTGCACATGCCGTCCGTCTTAAATATGTATTGTGTTTCCATTTACCTGACTAATCAAATCATTAATCATACATGCCGAGTCTTCAAGACCATTTGGCAACATAATTTTTTTTACTGATCGAAGAAATGATCACGTTTATTTAATTTCACTTTTTAAAACCCTTATTTCGGTCCATAAAGAAAATCCTTAGTATGTTACCAGTTTTTGTATGTCATTTAAATGAAATTCTAAACCTGCGTATGTGTTTAATCTGAACTCCATGTATAACAAGAGGCAATCTGACAGGCTTAAGATTGAAAGCAAAAATAGTAAGAGTTAGTTTAAATATTCTCCTGAACCACTGTCTTAAAAAGACACACAATTTGTCGAATTTTGGCATCAGTAACACGTGATATGCTCGGATCTAGAGAGAAGGGGTTGAAAGGGAACTAAAAAGAGGCCATGGGCTACCCAACATCCAATCAAATTCATCTTTTGGCACCCTGCCCTTAGTAAAAACTTTGATCCTGCACCTGCATTCGTACGCAAGGATTTTGGGTTGTTAAGTTGAGGTTCCGTCGAATTTATTTTGAATAATTGATTGTGTGCTAAGATAAATCCAACCTTAAGTAAAATTATTGGACAGCTAAAATAGACGAAAAGAAAACGTGCCTCGGCTGAGTTAAACATTGTTCAAAATCAGTGTAAGAGTTTCCGCAACGCTAGCTTCCTAGGGCAATTTTTATACTAGTACACAGCAAACATGAGTTGACTCCTGCTTTATATGAGGATTTTGTGAATGTGGAGTTTATCAAATTGAATGCATGTATGAAGTTAGAGAATTTTTTTAAGGGGTTCCATTTTAAATTTCAGAATACAGATATTTAAAATCAAGCAATTTTATACTTCATTACTTAAATGCGTCTTGCAAACGACTGTTTAATAAGCATATTAACATTTTCTACTAGTTTTCACTAAATCCATCGTTAAAAAATGGTACATATAAATGATAACATAACCAAATGAATACTCAAGATTGTATTTTGGTTTTTTGTTCTTCGCTTGTTGAAATAGGAGACGACAATTGCCAAAAAAAAATTCTCTTTCAAGTGAAGAATTAATGATTGATAACACCCAAGAAGCATGAGTTTGCCATATCAATTCTTCAATAAATTCATCAACTTTTGGAAGACCTGTGTCAGTGCGTGCAGTCTGTGCTATCAGCATGAACATTTCATGATCGATGTAAAGTGCAGTTTCGATCATGGAATAATCCACTTATTGTGAAACTCAAAGTATAAGATAAGACTAAGTATTCAATATTCCTTATTCAAACAACAAATATTCTTTGGTGGTGCAAGCAGCATGTAGGAGGTAGTGAACATTGTAGAAAAAAATACTCATGTAAACAAATTGCGTTCACTTGACAAACCTTAGTCAGCAGATTCTTAGAGGAAAGATTGCCAAGGTCTGTCGAGTGATGGAGAGTAAACTTATTAGACCCTGACGTCGGTCAATAGAGTCTGTTCACTCTCCTATCAATTAAATTTATTCAAGTTTCAATTAATCACCGAATAATCTACATTATCTCAAAACTATAAAAATTAACACTAATTACTTACATAAAACGTCCTTTTTGATGTTCAATGCATGCATTCCTATTGGTCTGTAAAAGCTCAATGCATATATGCAATGTTTCCTGCCTTCTTAGCTGGTCTAAGTCGCACCAATAAGGGCATTTCACATATATAAAATCAAATTATAAAATCTTCTCATATCCACTGCCTATGTATCCCTATGTGTATGTTTTAAAAAGAATTGTTTAAACTGTAACTCGTCGTTGCATGAATATAGATTTTAAGAAATAAGAGAGAAATACCTTAAAGATGAAACAGATTTCCTTTAAGTTTGAATTTGGACAAACAGGAACTTGCTTGTCGTTTTGTCAAACAAGGAAATCTAATTAGTGTAATAAAAAGTTTAAAAGTTGAAAGAAAGTTTCTATATATAAATAAACAATATCCGCCATAGGTTATTTTTTTTTTCTTTAATCTATTAAATTATCAATCTCAATTAAGAATTTAACATCTTCAATTTAAACGAAATACACTCATTATTTATATTTTTACGTCAACCATATATACATGTATATTAAACATTTTAACGGATTTTTTTCTTTCAATATTTTCAATTTCCAATAGGGTACGACCTGCCTCGAAAGTTTTAAACATGGGCAATTGAAAAATCCTTGTCTGATATGTTTATGACGCGTACTCGTAGAGCGCTATGCAATGTTACAACACATGAATTTGGACCAAGATTCCTAGATACTCAATGATTCGTAATAAGATTTGTCAGCTGTAAATTCATCGATTTATATATATTTTTTATCGTTACATAATTTTGTTAGTTTTCCGTACACTCTCAACCCGGAAGCTTAGAAAAATCAATAATCGACTATCTTCAATTGAGCTTCGTCGGGGACGATGGTAAGTCTTTTGGTTTGATTGTCATTTCATAGATGTTATTATACATTTTAAACTTTTAATTTAAAGACGCTTTAAGAAAATGATGTCCAATTTAAAATTAATTTTGATTACGACCCGTCCTAAACAAATATTTCATACTCCTTTTTAGTCGGTTTTTGTCCATAAATTAAAGGTCTAGAGATTAAACCAGATTTTTTTAAGGATCATTACCACAGAGATAATAAGATGCTGGCAATTGATTTTTAAACCTTCTATACATTATTAAATTTTTATACCAAAATATTTAGGATTGACCTATCGGAATATATATTTAAAAATAAGATATCACTATTCAATATAGCTACTGTTGAATGTTGACAGGAGACGCCAGAAGATTTGGTCACAGGTCCACAGGTTCACGAAGATTGATGTGATAACCAGAACCCGTACGTGGAAGTGCTTCCAGATACGGTAAGGTTAAAATGCTGATTATTTCTTTTAGAATTGTAGAAAAATATTCGGGTTCAACTTACAATTCAGTGGAAAATATTGTACTAATGATAAATAATTAATTCAAACGGAGAAACCACAACATTCAGAGTTCTTTGACATATTGAGTTCACAAACAAGCAAGTTTTTTTTAAAGGATTATATAAGAGTACCAAAAAATATGCAAAATATGCAAATAAAATTGTTCTAAAATCCTAAACTTGTTTTTGGTTTTTAAATTTTCAGCATGAAGTTGTCTCCCATTCTTCTATTCCTTTCCAGATAACACAAAGCCAGGTAGAACTAGATGTCTATTTTTATTCTGTAAACCTACATTAAAAAGTTGCACATTTTGTCATGTTAGAAGTTTTTACTTTAGATAAAAAAATTAGTAAAGGACACATATATACATGTAGTGGTTAAACAGTAAAGATTTAATTCATTTGATAAATTGATTCTATAAATTCGACATTTTTAGTATTGATATTTGCATTCTCATCCCAAAATACAAGCAGGGAGTTTCTTGAATTTTGGACTATGCATGTCAAAGAGTACTCGGCTATCGCTCTATCGCTAAATGGTCATACCGATAATTGATTTTATGTTATGAAGTTAATAAAATCGGAAACAACTCATCTTTTATAAAGCGCATCTGCTCCTTTGTGAATGAATCATTTTGTGTTAAGACTAAACTCGTTCATTTTCAAAATAGTTTAAAAAAAAAACCACCAGCTTTTTTATGATAACTTTTTGCAAGTTAAAAATTTGGTCTTAAAAGATGCGGAATATTGTCATAACATTTGCGAGAACTGAGCTGCTTTAGCTTGTAACAAAATCTGATGGAAAAGGTTAAAATACTAGCACTCGTAAATAAAAACGTTAATTTATTCGATGAAAATACGCTTGCCTTGTTGACTATAAACTTGGAAAGAACATTAAAATTTCCTATTCAAGGCATTCTCGAGTTTTGTTGCATATCTTGTTGTCTAAAGCACGATAACCTATTTTTCTAATACTTATATCAAGTTCATTTATATATTTATTCAATATATACGAAAAACCTGAAACATACAACATTGACTCATTTGACAGTTATCTCAGAATACGGTACAATAACTTGGATAAAGATTATTTAATATATAGCATGGAATTGGTTAAATTATAAACATAGAATATATCTATAAGTAATAAATTACACAAGAATTACCAGACACCGGCAGCTAATCGCAGACAAAGCTTGCGCTTAATCTTCATGCGTACAGGTCCCCTCTCAAGGCAAGACAAAGTGTGCGCGGGCCTGGTTAGTTAGGCGGGAAGATTGGTTAGTAGAAGTTAAATTTAGAATGTTGTCAGACAGATCAATCGGGTAGTCGAATGGTCAAATAAAAATAAACAATTACACGTGGACAATCTCACCTGGAGATGTAAATAAAACACACACACATGCACACAGAAACACAACTTTAACTCCTAAATCACATTTAAGCCAATGCTCGGGCGAACAAATTTTCCTCATACATTTATCGTCAGCTGAAGAAACATGATCGCCCGACACAGGTATCGGACGACGCGGAGCAGTCGCATTAATTTCTAGGAGCACCGATATTTTCAAAAGCTTGATTTTTAATAGTCAGTTGATCATCGCTGGATCATCGAACGTTAAGACACAGTTTTGTTTCGGTCGGTCGATTTAATCAACAATTACGCAATTGCTGAATATTCTCTTGCAACCATGTGGGTATAGCTTCAATTTTTTGACGAAATAGTCCGCATGTCCAACGCTTACCGACCGATGTAGATGTTTACCGTTATTGGTTTACAATCGGTCGTCCAAAATCGGTGTCAAAATCGCCCAGAATGACCAGTCGACCGTCGGTCCATTTTCGGTCTACAATCGGTGTTTGCCAGCTAACACTGGAAAAAAAATTAATTAAAATGCTAAATGTCGACCGACTGATGACAGATCTAAAAAAAAAAAAAGGCTGCTGATGGTCGGACGATGATCAAGGGTTGCTCGACGCAGAAAAAAATTGTATAACTTTGACGGACAAAAAATTTGTCGGCCGACGAAAAAAGATGTCGATATCCGCTAAGACAACGGCTGATGAACTGCCGACTGTCGCGCGAATAATCTCGTTTTTGCCACAATAACCGTCGGCTAGGTTCTTTTTTGGAAATGAGACTGAGGTTAAACACACAGTAAAATGCTAGTAGTCTCTTCAAAACTTTTGAAACATTTTAAAATTAAGTTTGGATTTTGGTACAGTAATACCTTATACTAGTAATCCTGATGATTTTTCTCCATTCATCTGACCTGTGACTTGTGTGCTTCACAAGCATTTACATTTTGAAGAATGATCTTGCTGATGTTTTGCAGGAAATTTTTTTGAACATTTGTAAGACTACAGCAGTGACCTAGGCTTGTCTCACAATAATTGGTTATTCCGGGTTTATTTATACACTTGTTGCAGAATTGTTTTGTAAAGTATAAGCTGTTCAGAGGTCTAAAATTAAATCAATCACAATTTCATAAAATCCGTATTTTCTGGGTTCTTTAGATCTCGAATTGTCAAAGATTTGTCCTCTATATCAGATAAAGACATGCTTTCTTTAAATGGTATATTATTGTGCCGTGTTTGAACAAAACGGTTTACTTGCCTTAAATCGTTCATTTAATTTAAAAAGAACTACGAATCACAGTTCCTTCTCATAAAAAAGTAGAATCGGATTTTTTGGTCGCAAATATATGTAAGGATTAAAAGCAGTTCGTCTTAGTTTTCTACCTATTATTTTTCCCCTGACTCTAAAATTCTTTCCACTATTGGTCTGATCTTTCTAACATAAACTAAATGTTCTTCAAAACAGGTTACACGATTTAGAATAGACAAGTCAAAATTTTAAATTGATTTACATGTATCGTTTTTCTTTGACAGGGTTTTATATGCAATCAACTACTAATTTTATTTTATTCTTCAGAAAAAACGCCGAAAATTTATTCCATTCAAAGTATGTGCACCATCTCTGTTTTAACATTTTTATGTATAATTATGCACAATTTCTGAAGAATTTTGAAAAACTTCTCCTATTTCTCTATTAATCATTTGTTGAAATCGTTTTGAATCATGAAAAGATAACCATTGAAATGCACAATTTTAACTTTACAGTACCATTCCAAAATATTCAAGAAATCCAAAAAGGTATGACTTTTGTAGTACTACATACATGCTAGTAAAGGCAATAAACTACAATTTTTTGTGAGAAATGTGTAATCAAAAGTTTAGTTTAATGTAAACTTTAACAAGAGGCCCATGGACCACATCGCTCACCTGAGCAACAATAAACATAATAAAATCAGCTTTATGGAGTCGTATACAAAATAATTATCTGGACAATGTAGTATAATATATTCTGAATTTAAAAAAATTCGACTCCCCCTGGATATTCTTATGTTTATTATTGAGCAACTTTTATAACAGGATGATTTTATACTCATATTACATATTGAGCATTGCAGTCTATAGAAGATTTTAAACAGCTATTTATATATGGGATATAAACCTAATTAAACTTTGGACCACTTGTGAGGCCCAAGAATTGTCCAGGGGCCAAACTCTAAACAATTTTAAAGAACCAACAATATGGCAAAATGCTTGCATATACGTAAAACTATATATTATAACATTTGGGGTTTTTTTTAATAAAGGGCCATTGTCACGATTTTGGTCAAATTTTATTTTTATATTTTTATTATTTACAATGCTTTCGATGTGCATGTCTCACAATATAATGAAGTCCGAGGGTCAATCAGTTATAAGCAAGATATAGAGCTCACAATTCTTTGACATATAACCAAGGTTCGTGCCCTGTTTTTAATTACATAAGTTTAATACACCTGTAAAAAATCTTCTTCAGGATAATTTGTCTATTTTCTTATTCCTTTTAAGCATAATAAAACAGTTCCCAACGTTTAACCCATACAATTTAGGTCTAAAACTGGAATTTTTATTTTAACATTCAAAATGTAAACAAAAGATTTGTTTAGATGGCAGGGAATTGTAAGCTCTGTAACTTGCTTGTAACTCAACAAATGGCACTTTTAAAAATGCCTTGTTGAAGCGTTGTAAACAATAAATTCGGAAATGTTTTTGACCAAAAACGTTACCATGCTTCTTTAAAATGTTTCCCTTTGTAAAATTGGACCCCCAATGTAGCCCCACCGTACTCTTGAGGCTAACAATTTTCACAAACATGAATCTACACTATCTAAGACTGGTTTTTTTTATATAGTTTTCTATGGAAATGTTTTTTCAGAAGATTCGTAAAGATTTTCTCTATATATTCGCATGTAAAAATTGGAGCCTCAACGTTGTCCTACCCTTCCGCCAGGATCATTTGAACAAATTTGAATCTACTCTACCTACAACTGCCTCCACACTACTGAAAGACGGGGTCTTGAAAGTTTGAATTTGTAATTGTCCTGGATTTCCTTGAATATGCTTCCAAAATTTATGAGTTTGAATTAGTTGTTACAATTCGGTTATTTTGCAATTGTCTGATACTTTGTCTAAATTTTACTCAATCCCGGCCTTCATATTTGTAGAAAATTGACACAACGGTATATTATGTAAAATAAGACCCCAAGGAAATTTTTAAAAAAAATTACTACTAACCGGGAAAATCAAACAACAATATCAAAGTAGATAATTTTAATCATTAGATTTATTCAATTTTTTGATCCAAGGGAAAATCCACAAGTCGGACGGTATCCGTGATAAAAGTTTTATGAAAACCCCGAAAACTTTAAAACTGCTGAATTAACACACAAAGTGAACATTTGTATACCGAAAACAAACACCGGCACCTGACGTTAGAAATATTTTTTTACAATAAGAATCCAAGAACTTTGACAATAAAAAGATTTGTCACGGTCGGCATTTTGATTTTTAAGACCGACTTACATGTATCTGACTAGATTTTCTTCATTTGCGATTCATGCAAAATTAATAGGTAAAAATAAATCCGTTCGCCACTTACTACTTTTTTGTGTAAACTCGTGCATCACCTACACGAATTACGATACAACCGTTCCTTTCATTAAAAATCATAGTCCGAAAATCAGAGACATAAATAACAGAGATTGTCAACTCCGCCATTAGCGTGTAAATGTTACGGAACCAACCTTACTTTTAGAACTGCACGTGCAACAGCAATCTTGTATAAGTCATTAAATTTGAACCTGATAGTGAACATGAACATGAACCTGTTAATATTTTAAGCATGTTTTATTTATGAAATATTTACAAAAACTCTTTATTTAGTTTTAGAATTACTTTTTTAAAACTTATTAACTTTTCACAAAGTAATGGTAATGCATTACTTTACTCGTGTAATGATAATGTAATGCATTACTTCAAGAAAATTAAGTAATGGTAATTTAATGCCCTGATTCATGAAGTAATGGTAATATAATGCATTATTTTACAATGTAATTCACCCCAAGCCTGATTCCAACTAAGCTGGAAAACATGAACATTAACATTTAACTTGGTTCTTCAATCGATAAGATTGTATATATTATATGATGTATAAGTCTTCCAAAATGTATAATCTATTATAGACTTTGCTTACAATGCATTATTTAAAATTTAAATTAAGTTTAATCAAATAAAGAGCCAACGAACGAGAAGGCAAATTCAGACTTGTTTTTAGTTTAACTGTACAAAATTCTTTTAGAGACGAACAGACGAGCAGTCATACCACAAGTAAACTGGACGCCAATGAAACACCTATTTAATTTGTAAACATCCAAAACATCTGTGTATAACACTTCCCAATATTAACTTCGGTTTGCGCATGAAGTTTGGTAGTATTCAGGTGAAAGATAGTCAAAATAAAATTCACAACTTTTCAAACATGGCACATTGCGTTTGGGAACTTTAATTTCGATTCCACAATCAACCTCTTCTATTGATTAATGAGCTCGTACACCAACTGAATGTCAACGGCGCTGTGCATTCAGTTACGTAACTCATTCCACATTTGAACCCGAGCAAGAATATTTTGATCAATAAAACTATTTGTTTATTTTCTAAATAGAATTTTGTTTATACACAGAGGACTTAAAAAGATTTAATGCGTGTTTTTATGATACATATTTACTGAAATGCATGAAAACTTTCTGCACTATTTTCTTACGCGTAGACTCAATTCATGTGTTCTACGCGTGCCTTCCGGTTTGAGACTTCGGCTGACAGTAAACCAATAGACGGGGTCACGTGACCCCGTCTAAAAAAAACTTCAAACTTTGAAATAATATGTTATTCGTTAAAAATAAACTCGATTACCATACGATCTATTACAGAACAAGGACAGAAATTAAAGTGAAATATCAATATTCCAGGGAGCGGATCCACACAAGCATGGGGTATGAAAAAAATATATTGTTTTCAGCATTATAAAAAGTCACGTGACCCCGTCTAAAAAACTTCAAACTTTGAAATAATATGTTATTCGTTAAAAATAAACTCGATTACCATACGATCTATTACAGAACAAGGACAGAAATGAAAGTGAAATGTCAATATTCCAGGGAGCGGATCCACACAAGCATGGGGTATGAAAAAATATTGTTTTCAGCATTATAAAAAGTCGAACTTCATTAGATAAAACGCGTCATTTGTATCTTTATAATCGACATGCATCAAATAATTGGCGGCAACATGCCGGTGTAATGAAGAATAATGACCCCCGGCCAAAGACTTTTAACATTTTTCAATTATGTAAAAAAGTTAACTTCCTCGACAAAACGAAACGTGTTAATAGGTTTGTTACTGACTGCCTATGGAAATATGGCGTGTTGTTTAAGTTCGTAGAAGGATTGAATTCGTCTTGCTTCTATATTTACAACCCTGCTGTGTAGATTATTGAGTAACAAATGTAATAAGTAATAATATACACGTATCTTTATCAATCAGTCAGTCCTTCATTGCTAGCCTAGTTTTTTTAAAAGAAAATTTCGGATCCAGGGAGAAAAGGAGAAATAAAAACCCAATATAAACATTTCGGAAAAAAATGGCTAAATTTCTACTTCTCCATATGACAAGATACACGTTTTTGGGAGTTGATTTTTATTGGTCAACTCTCCTATGCAGTTACTCAGGCAAACCGGAAGTGAAACAGAGCTTGGGCCTTAGCACAAATCAACGCCGCTGACAACATTTAGCTCTTGAAAATAATCGATAAATTCGATGTACTAGTATTCTAAAGCATTGTTTTTCAAGGAGACTTATTTATAGATACATTGTAAATAGTCAGCTTTTAAATGGTAGGAACAATTTAGATATATTTTTCTAGTCGTACATTATATGTATTCCTACGCTAGGGTTCAATAAAGTCTTGTTCAACAAGACGCTCGGCTGACTCCGTAAATCTCCTACAAGCAGAGGGTCTCTTTTGCTTATCGGAAATTAACGGAGACAGCCGATCCTCAGCTGGTTGAACGAGACTAGAGTTTAATATTGCTTGGATCCATACAATTTCTCAGAAAGATTTCGATTAGTGGTGCGTAGTTTGATAAAATTAATTCAGATCTGTGAATAATACACAACATAATTCATATGGAATTTTCACGACATTCCTATCGGAGAATTCATATTATAAAAAATGTGCATAATTCTAATACATGTACATAGAGGAAGCTACTTGCTATGCAAAATAATATATCGTTGATTTTAAAATAAATAATATTCGATAAAATCAACTCCCGTCTGTATTTTAGTAATTTGATTAGATTAAGTTTTGGTATAAGAATTGATTAGGCATTACGAAAGAGGAAAAAAATTGGCATCGATATTATTTATAATACTAAAACAATAGGATTAATACGAAATCCCGATTAACCATCATATATAGTTGATAGAATCCAGAAAAAGGAACACGCTACTAAGCAAACATTTTTTTCAGGCAAGGCATGTCATCGAGGATAATCGCGTAAGCACAACTAGCAGCAGCTACGAAAGTTGTCGGGTAAGTTTTCAAATGTATGAATTCTTGTTTCTTTCTGCGAATTATGACAATGATATACCATATATGTCTCATTTACTGCAGCTATTTGCATAGAAAACAACAGCTTTTTTTCTTAAAATCAATTTTAAGAGTATGAGTCAAAGGCTCCAAACTATGGAGCGTCATTGTCTAGAAAAACAATATTAGATTTAAAGGTTTCAGATTTAAAAGACCTATACTGTAATTTGGTCGATACATGCAACACTATAAATCTGTACAAACGTTCGATATAAGAAGGAAAGTCCTTTTGATTCATTATGAAATAAACATTAATATTAATTTTGAAGTCTTTAATTAATCAAACGTTGTATTCAAATTATTAATCAGTTTGTAAACAAATCCACTTTGCATGATTTAAAGCAAGATTAAAAATTCTGTATAGGCTATATATTTTTTTGAGATAAACCAGTGTAAAATGTAAGATCACGCGTAATCATGCGTAATTCAGTAAATTGTAAATGATTTTAATTGCAGCCACACAAAAATAATGTATCCTGTCATACATATGTGGATATTGAAGAGGTATGTGAACATGGAGGGTATAATCCATCAACCATCTTATATAGACATGATAAAGAATATCGGGGGAACTTTCCTTTGACCATGTAGAGAGTAAATTTTGAGACAAAATTTGTTTTACAACCCTTATTTAATTGTACTTGATACATCTTGGATTAAACGACTGATCTGAATATTTTTGTGAATTTAAAAACATTGACATTCGTTAAAAAAAGGTAATCGTTAATGTTAATAGATTTATCTAACTTTTCTTATTATACCAGTGCTTTGAGCACAGAGATATGGACATTGAGCGATGTAACAGCATCTCTACAGTTTCTACGTTGCCAGTGATTACGTCTAGACAGAGGGTAAAGGTTTACAAATTCGTTTTACTATTCAAAGCTTTAAATCATTTTCCATGTACATCGTACAAGTATTCTGCTACTTCCAGTTCTCTGGAATTTTTCAGCGCAATATCATTATAAAATTAATTTAGCAAGGTCAATATTGAGAAACGACAAACCTTTGCAAATACTAAAACGGCGTTTTAGTGGCCAAATCATCAAAGATATAAGGAATAAGGAATCATTCTTTGAGTATTATGAGGTGATAATTTTGGTCGGGGCGTGATCAAATCCAATAAAGCCCAACGTATATTCAAAGAATGGTTCCTTATTACTTATATTTATATAATCTTAAACCATCGTACGATTAAATATTTAAATATAAATAAGCAAACCCTGCTGGCGCCTCAATTTGGCTTTATGAGTTATATAGTACAAAATCGATACGTAGTGTTATCACAGGCAAAGAAACTGAAAATATAAATATATGAAAATACAGAACGTTTGCAAACCATTGAACTTCAATAAACATAATCCCCCCCTTAAAATTGTGCTCATTTGTTTATGTGTATTTCGATTATTTAGTGCATAGATTAAAAACAAACTATTTAAAAATGGTCCTCAATTTTTAACAAAATTCAAGTTTATACAACCAGTTTAGAAGAAATAATTTTCTTTATATTAATTTCAAAATCAACTGGACAATTACCAGTATTATCCAAAAGCATTAATGCTGGTTAATTGCTAAACATCTATTACACACAGTGCGGAGTAGACGACCATGCTGGAAGACAAGTGGTTTACAGAGAAGAACAACCTTCGGTTAATATGACTCCAAAAATAAATTACGAGGTAATTGATATGATCACAACGAATAAATATCAATAACTTATATTCAGCCCTCCCCCTACATCCCCCCTCCCCCCAAAAAATAGAGAAAACAACCCTACCATTTTTGGGCACATATTATACTCCGTAGAGAATGTAAGATGGAAGCATGAGTGTTCCATACAATCTTAAACAGTAAGTACATGTAAAAAGGGATCTTCGTTAAAATGCTTTAACAATATTAAATATTAGCTCGGTATTAATGTCCAAAAGTATTTCCACATCTTTTTCAGGAAAAATTGTTTTAGCACAGTTGATCACTTACTGTGGCGAATCTCTTACTCCTATTGGTTATGGTTTGAATTTTAAAAAATCATTTAGACGAAGGTGCTTTAATGGGTTTATTAGTTTTACAAATAAATATGTTTATTTTCTCTGTTTGTTTCTATTGTTTTTTGGACCCCAAACTGATTCCAACAATCGTTAATTTTCCGTTTTATCATTGCTAGTATAACATGTATCATTCTTATGACTTACATTATAAGAAATTTATTTTTGCTCTCTATAGATGAAGGTTCCTGATAAAAACAAGGGAATGAAGAAATACATGGTTCTGTTTTGTATCGTCCTTGTATCTATCGTTGTATCAACAGTCCTGGCTGGTTACGTCGGTACGAAGGATGTCGTGGATGATATCCCCACTAAGGTCCAAAACCAATTTCAGATAATGCCAGAATGGAAGAAACTGGAAGAACAAACTAATTTGACAGTGATTAGAAACTTTTTGGATAATGGTATGTCTGTAATTGAATGTGATTATATTGTTTAAAAAACTTCTCATTTAAATTTTCCTTTAATCTTTAAATTTCTGATTAACAGGTCTTTCTGATTTTTCTAAAAAGCTCAAGGCTCTCAACGAACAACACTTTCAAAATTTAACAAGCGATTTAGGTAGGTAATGCTTTTTATCATGTTGTTTTAATTCATATGAGTTTGATCATAGTGCATGAATTAAGAATAATATTTTAGTCAATACTATAAATCAAATTTTTTTTACTTAGGTTTAAGAAAATTCGTATTTAAATAATTATGGGCACATACGAATATTAGAATGATCCTAATTAAGCATGGTAATTCTAATTCATCAAAATTCGATTGTACACTCTTTAGCATATGTTTAAAGATTTAAAAAACACCACAGAACATATCTTTTTGTTCCAACAAATATTGGTTAATTAATATTAAAAAAATTATTTACTTTTAAATCAGGTATATATCAATTATCCCTAGGCATTAAACCGAATGTTTTGTCTTTTAAAGACGAAATTTTCAGCAAAAACTTTATCCTGAACGAAATTGGGTATTTGTGCTTCAACTTTTTAGAACTTAATTTGGACATGTTTAAAAATGAAACAAAGACACAGAACGAGCTAATCCAACAACGCATTTTGAACGAAACAGGTTGGTTTACATGTATATACAAGTTGAAATGTGTGCATTATTAGAGGATAAAATGAATTCACCAAATAATATTACTTTTACAATTGCTAAATATATTGATATTTCTAGCATCAAAAGAAGACGTGAAAAATATAAACACCATGCTCAACCTAACACGTAAGTTTACACAAGCATGTGTCGAATAATAATGCCACAACGTACGTAAAATATCACTCGTCTAAGGCACAGTTCCCAAACATTTCAAAAGTGTGATGACCAAAACAGGTAGATTTGTGACCGCGTAGATCTTACGGTTCTAGAGAATTCGTCTGGATCTGCATCGGTCGTGTGCAGTACAAACCGGGTGGGGGAATGTTGGCGTAAAGAAAATAAGGTATAAGGTTGTGGCGCGTTGTATGCCGTAAGGTAAAAAGGAAGGGTAGGTTTGCCGTATTCCCGAAGGTCCACCGGTATACAGTTCCATAGAAATAAACAGGCAATTGATGCAGGATCATTCTGAATTTATTGGACGCAAATCAACGATGGCAACATTATAACAATTTAACAGACAGACATGTTACAAACAAGTCGGATATGGCCAGTAGTGGCCTCGGGACTCAAGACTCTGGGTGAGTCGGACGTGGCCGAGGCAGGCCGCCGTATTCCAGACTGTCGATTGACAATTGTACATAACTATATATAAGAATCTGAACAATGAGTATAAATTGACAGGTGATGACATTAGTAAGCTGAGTGAAAGGTTCACAGATATAAGATAATTAGATAAACTCGATGAGTCTTTGATGTCCAAGAGATGGAAAACTGATAATTGCACAATGTTGTTTTAAGAGATTAGCAGTTCTTGAGACATGACACTCTCAGACTGTCTCTTTGAAATCACACATAGAGTCCGAAAAGTGTCAATCACTAATTAGATAAGTAACTTTGTAAGAAATAAACTGTGAGAAAATATTATAAAACAGATGTTGAATTTTAAAAGTAAAGTCCAAAATAAAGATATAATTGAAAGGTGAATTTTGCACGGTGATAGATTTTTAAATGACATCTCATCTTTAATGTTAGAATATCTGCCTAATGAGAAACAACTTCATGGGATATGTAGAGTTTTCTTTCGGAAATAGTATAATACCGTTTGAAGAAAACAGTTTCAATTTAATCTTAGAGGACTTCTTTTTCGATATTTTACAATTCCATTGAAAATAAAAGTCCTACTTGGTATTCTATATATTCCATTTGAAATCATTTCTCCAATAGCAATTATTTTATTCATACATTATTGTAATTTTCACAAGAAAGTTATCTCGCATGTCAAGTGATATATACTTATATGTACACTCTAGACAATTGTATATCATATAAATAGGTCACACATATGTGCAACACCTTAGATGGATGCTAAAATACCAGGACGGCGTATACTTCTTAATTGGCAAAATGTTACACTTTTAAGACATTTACAAATGTACGGGTCAAGAAAACATCAACGAAAGCAACACACATTTAAAGTAAAAAAGAAACTAAGTACAGTTTCAGTTCTAGTTTGCCCTGTTTTAAAGTGATTTTTAAAAATATTACAAAAATTGAATTAAAATGTAATATATAAATATATATATAAAGCACAGGGAAATTCACTTTTTTGGAGCTCCACCTCCGCCCCGACCGAGGCTTACCTCATGACCTCTGGAACCCATTCACCTGGCAGTGAGCGGCTACCGCGCTAACCAGTCGGCTATCTAGACTAGAAAAAAAATCTTGCTTTCGATGTCGAACGGAACCTAGCGCGCTGACCGCGCACTACACAGTCGTTTGAGATACCGGTGGAATACAGTTAAACGCAATTTAAGAGGATCGGATCGATACACATTGCACATATATATACATATATAATAAACACAAAGATTGCAATAACTCTCAAATTGACATATACCTGCCCATAATGAATGATATAGATATATATATATAGAGCACAGGGAAATTCACTTTTTTGGAGCTCCACCTTCGCCCCGACCGAGGCTTGAACTCACGACCTCAGGAACTCGTTCTCTTAGCAGTGAGCGACCACCGCGCTAACCACTTGGCCATCTATTATATAAATCATTGAAATCGATGAAAGGGAAAATTTCCAAGATAACTTCACACATTATCATTTTTTCATCGTAAAAATTCACAGGAATTAAAACAGATTTTCTAAGGAGATTCATAATGGGGAATGTTGACATCTTTTCTCCATTCGGAAGTAACTCGGAATACCTCGCACAATTTTTCGGGCTTAATTATGGCTGATGCAATGCAAAATCCCCTTAGACTTTCTATTTTCAGCCGTGTCTTGAAACCTGACAAGCTAGAGGGGCGTTTCAACAGGAAAATCTTGGACACAATGAATTTAGATTCGGTTATATTTATAGTCCGATTAATACTTTCTGTCAAACTAAGAATATAAAACGGGGTTCTTCGTAATTATAAATGTCAACGGACAACTCTAATGTGTTGTTTTTTAGTATGAAAGGTAAAAATTACACCGGGATCATTTAATGAAATACATTATGATAAATGACAACAATAGACAAATTTCAGATTATCCGGACGCTTCACTTTTCCGGACGATTGGAATTTTGAACAAAAGTGTCAGAATAACTGAGGCCTCCGCAGTTTATAGAATTAGTAAAGTAGTCATAATCTTCATCAATAAGTAGTAATATTTAGTTCTTTGGATCATTGATTAAAAATTATTATTCAAAGTAGCAGTTCTATTAAAAAACTAGTTTAAATACCCGCACCTTCATTTAGAATTTATAGTTCCTCCCCCCCCCCCCCTCTCTTTTTATGTGCTTGTCGAAGAGCGGATACACCTCCAAAACATGATGCATCCCCCCAATACAATAGAAAATCGCATTTTATGTTTATTAATTGATTCATCATGTTTTAAAAGCCATGTCGAAAAAACATTACATACGTGCGATTGAAGATTTAACAAGTCACTAAACCCCCAAAATACTTTTAATATCCATGAAAACAAAATGAAATCACTCGTGGCCAACCAGCTCTGAAGGTTTGGTGACATTTAACACTTATATACTCTCAAATCTAGTGCCCTTAAGTGTTCTGACCACCCAAATATGATCAGGTCAAACTAGAAAGCCGAACAACATATTTTACTAGTGATATTCTTTAGATGTTTATATCCCGCATTCATGCTTATAAATCTATCTCTACATTTATCTTCAGAATCAAACACAGACGATTTAAAAAATGAAACAAAGACGCTCCATGAACTGATCACGCAACGCGTTATGAACGAGACAGGTGTGTATTGTTGCTTATAGAACTTAAAAATCAATTTTCTAGGATTGGACCACAAAACTTATTCGTTAAAAACTTTCTCGATATATTACTTTGTTAAAATTCGCCCCCCCCCCCCCCCAATGGCCCAACCCTACCCTGGGGTCATGATTTTCACAACTTTGAATTTTACACTAGGTAATGATGCATCACCTAAGTTTCAGCTTTCCTGGCTGATTAGTTTCTGAGAAGAAGGTTTTTAAAGAGTTTTCTCTTTATATATATTCGTTTGTAAATAATTCGAACCCCCCCCCCCCCCCATTTTGCCCAAACCCACCCCTGGGGTTCTTGATTTTCACAACTTTGAATTTACACTAGCTTAGGATGCTTTCACATAAGTTTCAGAATTCCTGGCTGATTAGTTTCTGAGAAGACGTTTTAAAAGATTTACTCTATACATGTGTATTTCAATATATATAAAAATACATCCCCATTGTGGCCCCACCCTACCCCCGGGGTCATGATTTTCACAAATTTAGTTCTACACTATCCGAGGATACTTCCACATAAGTTTCAGCTTTCATATGGATCTTGAGAAGATTTTTGAAAATTTATCAAAAATTTCAAATAATTTCTCATTATCTCCCCTTGAAAAAGGGTGTGATCCTTAATTTTAAGGACGTCAGACAAACTGTGATCAGAATAGCTAAAAGGAAATAACTAATTGAAAAGTGATTGTTATGACAATTTATGGATATTTGAATATTTTGTAGCATCGAAAGAGGACATAAAAAAGACGTTGTTTACTATACTCCATGTGTCAAGTAAGTACTTATAATTATGAATAGATGCAGTATGAACATATTTTTAGATCTTAAAAGTATCTAATAGTTAAATACTCGAAAGGATGACTGCACTTAAGGACATGCGATATTTGCGAAAAAATAAACTTTTAAAAGAAGAATTTTTCTTTCAATTGCAGAAATGATCAACAAATACGTAATTGCGTTACGATACGATAATAAGGACGCCCGCTCTTATACTAATTTCCTTCATAGCGCATGTTTGTCTATTGTTCTCTCAGTATTACAGAAGTTGTATATCAGCATTATCAAAGTTATGTCAACGGGAGATTAATAGACAAATATGCGCTCATGGTTTAAATAAGAAAAAATTGCTTCTTTTTACTTTCGCTTTCCCAGTTGAAACCAATGATTGATGCATGTTGAATATTATATTTCACCACGTGAGTTCTCACCTAAGGTAACTTTTCTTTCGAACACAAAATTCGATCACGTGACGTGTAAAGTGGCATGTTATGTGCTAACTAGGACAATGTATTCAAACACGTTAAGCTTCAAGCATTGATTTATAGTCTTCTGTACTAACATGGGCGTGGTCTATTGTTGAAACCATAGTGAATAGTATACTTGTACCATATAGAATAGATAGGGTTATGGTGTAAGAGTGATCATATAATATTTTATGCATGGCATTGTAAATTCATGCTAGTCTAATTTTAGTACAATTCTGATAATGTCAGCTCCACCTCTCATGCATATTAGTTAAGGTCGTCCGTTTCCAACGGAAGACCTTATTGTTTTCGTATTGTTTATTAAAGTCTTCCGTTTCCAACGGAAGACCTTACAGTTTTCGTACGATTTCTTCGGAAGATCTTATTGTTTTCGTATTGTTTATTAAAGTCTTCCATTTCCAACGGAAGACCTTATTGTCAAGGTTTTATAGACCTTATAGTTTTCGTACGATTTCTTCTTCTTCATCTTATTATTTTTTTTCCCACAAATTTTGTGCACGCGATTTCTCAAGAACTATTGGACCGATTTCAGCCATTTTTTTTTTACAGAAGATGGGACTTGATGTAAACTTTATACATTTTTGAGATTTATCTATCATTTTGTACATTTTGACAACCTGTTTTGTGCAGAGCTGATCCCAGAAACTATTAAAGATATGATTATAAAATTTTCGGGATAGGTAGTCTATAGTTTGAAGTTGTGCACTATTATGTTGTTTTACGCCAGTGGCGCCATTTCTTGGAGCTCGCCTAGGCACGAAAATTGGGTACGAATTTTCATTCAAAATTTTCATGCGTTTTGATCTGTATCTTTTTATTAGTTGATATTTTGTTAAGACATATATAACATAAGTGGTAGATAATCAAAAGTTCTTTCCAACGAAATCAAGAAAAGGGGACTGGCCCCTTTATTTAGGGACCAAGCCACTCGTAAACTCTATTACGAATAACTAAAAATGATAAAGATTTTGTAATGCATTATAGAAGCAAAGTTGTTGGTCGTAACAATATCTATCAGAAAAAATCATTGCCCTGCCCATTTATTATGTAATTAGGGATTTTTACGGGCTTAAAGTAATTAAACTTTGACGCAATATATCTAGAAAAGGAGAAATATTTTGTTAAGCATTGTAGAAGATAAAATGTTTGCATTGATGATTCTAATCGATTCCATTAATCAAAATACCAATGTCTGTCCCAATTAAGGATCTAGAGGGCTTGCCCCTAAAATTTTCAATCATTTATATCTAAAAAACTTAACAACAATTTTAGATGGGTGTAAGAACAAAAAAATGTTAGTATTCGTGAGACCTTTTGAATAAACTCAAGAAAAAGGGGCTGGTCCCTTAAATTAGGGGCCAAGATACTCGTAAAGTCTCTTACACATACTTTAAAAACGATAAATATTCTGTAATGCATTATAAAAGCACAGTTGTTGATCGTCACAATATCAGTTTGTAAAACTGTTTTCCACACCCATTGATGACGTTAATTAGGGATTTTAGGGGACTAAAATCTTAAATCTTTAATGTTATCTGTAACTACAGTTTGTAATAGAATAAGACTACCTGGTATTCACTTCGTAGTGGGATTATAATATATATAAGTTGAATGGTAAAATTACAAGAAGTTCTTTCCTTTTATTCATATAAGATAAATGTAAAATCCAATCATTTTGATATGTAAAAATTAATGAATAATGATCGTTGTTATTTTTAGATATTTATCAAAATTGAATCAATGTTTCAGGAATGAAAAAGATGAACTGAAAGGGTGATGCAGTCCAATTCTTTTCAGAAACGCACCATTTTATATAGATCTTTTCTCGTAATAACGAGATCCTTTCTCATAATAACGAGAAAATTAACTCGTAAAAACGAGATCGTTTCTCGTAAAAACGAAAAAATTATCTCGTAATAACGAGATTTTTTCTTGTAATAACAAGATATTTTCTCGTAATTACGAGATCTTTTCTCGTAATAACGAGATGATTAACTCGTAATAACAAGATCTTTTCTCGTAATAACAAGAAAATTATCTCGTAATAACGAGATCTTTTCTCGTTATTACGAGATCTATTCTCGTAATAACGCAATAAAAATTAACTCGTAATAACGAGATCTTTTCTCATTATTACAAGATAAAACAAATTTTATGTGGCCCTTTTCGTCTTTCGTACAAAACCGCGTCGATTTATGTACACGTTTATATCCTGCAAGTAATGAAATCTCAACTTATAAATTACAAAATCGTGTATGTGTTCGTTTAGTTTTAACACACGTACGCGTGCCGATATACGTTCTAAATCTCATCCTCTCTAATATCTGTATTATTCAGATGTCAATCAACTTTTTATGCAATCAAACAATGCAGCTTTTCTGTATATCAATTCGAACTTTCCCATAAAACTGCAGATCTCCAGCTAGTTATATGGCTTATGAAACATTGAACAAAGACGTGATGGCATTGAAAATATTTGCAAAATACAGGCTTTCGGGTCTCATTTTCAAGCGCTACAGAGCCGGTGTTGAAACAAAAACGTTGCCCTTACATTGTTTTTTTTTTCGTAGAAAACATAAGCTGATATAGTACATGTATTTCCCTTTACGAAGAATTGTAAGCAAAACCTATTTTATTTCTTCCATAAAAACCGCTCGAGAATAGAATGCCCATTGAAATGATAACTCCGCTCTATCAATTATTCGTGGATTCGATGGTGTTTTGATAAAGAGGGGACAATGTTGTTTATTTTTCGTGCAGCTTTCAAAGCTAAAACAAGGCGATAGAAAAGGAAATTCATATTCTATATAGTGAGTATTTAGACCTGTAGGGCTATCATTACACTATAAACGTAAGACAAACTTTATCGTTTTTGACTCTCAATACATACGTACTTTTGGTAATTGGGGGGATGCCTGATGAATACAAACTTTTTTCCTCGTACTTTTATATCATTTGAGAAGTAATATGAGTTACTTATTCCTTTTCATTTTTGCTTCAGTCTGTGTTAATGATTGCAATGGTCATGCTGATGGAGACTACCAATCCTGCTACACTTGTGAAGGATTCGTCGCATGCACAGCTCACGTTTTAAAAAACAAAACATGCCAGAATAGCTTTCCTACCAAACCAGTATATTGGGACAATTTTAAAAAGAGGTGCCTATATGAATCCCGTACATGTGATCAAACATATATATTTAACTAAAATATGTGCTACTAGAATGTGATATAGATTAAAATACAAATACATGTACATTGAATAGAAACTTTCCCACTTTAAATTTAACGAAAGGTCATGCGTTATTTGCAGAAGATTTTCCTTCTTTACTTTCGTTTTTAATATATTTTCCATTTGCTACTGAATTTATAAATTGAATGAAGAACACTATGGTGGCATATCTATGACTCTTCTGTGCAAGTTATTTTCTATCAAATAGGCAAGATAAATATGTTAACATGCAAGATAGTTATGTCAACATGCAACAAAACTACATGTATATTGATATGCAAGAAAATTGCAATCAAATAAAAATTATTTTAAAAAAAACTCAAATTCGCTTACATGTGACATCCAGGATTCTTAATTCTACTTATTAATGTCGACATGCCCTTTATTATGCTAACATGCGAGATAAATATGTTGACATCCAACTTGTTTATGTGGATATTCAACTAATTTATGTTAACATGCAAGATAAATAATATTTTGACATGCAACATATAAATGTCAACATGCAACTTAGTTATGTTAACATGAAACTTTCAAGTTGCATGTCAACATGTTTATCTCGCATGTGAACATAACTAAGTTGCATGTCAACATGTTTATCTCGCATGTAAACGTAACTAAATTGCATGTAGACATAAATAAGTAGCATGTCGACACAAATAAGTAACACATGAACATAACTAAGTTGCATGTTTACATAAATTAGTTGCTTGTCAGCATATTTATCTTCATGTTAACATAAATACGTTGCATGTCGCCATATATAAATATCATCTAGCTCCTTGTCACATGTAAGCGATATTTGAGATTTTTTTTTTTAATTTTTAACTTACCTGAGCTGAAAGCTCAAGTGAGCTTTTCTAATCACTTTTTGTCCGTCTTCCGTCTGTCCGTCTGTCTGTAAAATTTTCATATTTTGAACTTCTTTTTTGAAACCACTTTGCCAATTTCAACCAAATTTGGCACAAAGCAACCTTATGGTATGGTGAATATAAATTGCAGAAATGAAAGACCGATCTTAATTCAAAGCGGAGAAAACCTCGAAAATGTAAAAAAAAAAAAAAAAAAAAAAAAGGGGGGGGTGCATTTTAAAAAATCTTCTTCTCAAGAACCACTGAATCCAATTCAACGTAATTTAGCATAAATAATCTTTATGAAAAGAAAAATATAAATTGCAGAAATTATTGGCTAATTTTGTTCCAAATTTGAGTTATTATGAAATTAATAATAATGGGAAGTGGGTGAGCTTCTAACAGTTTATAACTCCATATCTCGAAAACCTCTTTGAAGCGGCCATATGAAAAGGGGACGATCTGACAAAGATGAATTTGTTTGTTTTGCAGCAGTTTGCGTGCGAAGGGAATCTTTGAAACATGCCAGATACATTGGTGCCGATTTTGTTAAATAATTTGAGGTTGAATATTTCATTGCGTTGACAGTTTCACCTTTGACGGTAATGTTAGCTTGTTTTGATTTTCGTTTCATTTTCAATAAATGTGCTTTGTAACCTGGAGAATTATCACCTGTATTTTGTAATTTTTACGTATCAAATCAAACATAGACTTCAGTAAGTCAGACAATTGACTGTTTAAATGTGCAAAATAAGCAAAATCTGATGCATTAAAAACGTACATAAATAATTTTGTCTTGTTGAAAATTTTGTAGTTACTGCTACCCGGTAAATTCAAAATTTACAACATGACAGGAGTTTAATATCGCTGATGGAAATATGTAGGTATATATATGATTCATATTGAAAAATAAATTGTGCTCCTTCTTTGTTTTAATGCATGTTTCTTCTGTTTTAATTTTCTATTTACTAACCATATTTAAGTGTCAAGATTCGAATCATAAGCAAGATACAGAGCTTTGCTTACAATTCTGTATGCACACAGAGCTTAGGTCACGTTTTGTTCATTTACATTTTAAATGCTGAATAGGAAATACCAACCTAAAAAATCTTAGTTGAATGTAATAAACTCTTGTGAACAAAAAATGACTCAAATCTAGAAGAATTATGAGCTCTGTACCTTGCTTATAATTGTACGATTGACGCTGCACATGCAATTTTGGTTGATCATTAGAAATGTCTCGCTAAACGTGAAATACTTGTAAAGGAAAATTAAAAGGATGATGATATCCTGCATCGCCGCTAGCCACAATTTTTTGTCCATTCTATTTCCACAATGACGATGGATATGCTGTATCTTCTTTCTGGGGTCCCCTTCTTAAATGATTTATGATATGAAGTCTACACCAATTTTGATAGTTTTTCAGACAAAAGTAAATGAAATCGAAGTCTTTAAAACGATTTCCATGGTTTCGACACATTACTGTCATGGGATTAAATGCATTATCGCTATTCTTAAGAAAATTCTACAGCGGAAAATCATCTTGGTTTGTAGCCATTTGTTTTTTAATAAAGATGAAAATAATGGTTGGGCCATAGGTAAATAGAGTAATATGCCTGTCAATACATTGATTATAGTAGCTTTTGTTTGCATATATCACATGACAATATTTTTCATTCGAGTGTATTCATAGATCAAGTGAGTAAGGTTGTAAAACGTTACACGAGCTCACGCCAGGTAAACAACAATCGTTTGTAATTGGGAAGACAAAAAATATTTTGGATGCTTTTAATTTGAGCGCATTGAGATAAAATTTTCTTCGCTCATATATAGGAATGTTTTAAAATAAGTACAATAACTAGAAGTAGTTGAAGAAGAAAATATACCTAATTGCTCATATATTTTAATCATTTTATAAAGTATGGGGGGGGGGGGGCAGAACTAAATTAAAGGGAATTGTAAGTAAACAGTGTACCCATACCAAAAATTTAGTTTTATATCTTGCATAGTCTTTTTATTTTCGGTAAAATTGGTATTTCATATAGGCACAATGTCAAAGAGTTAGTGTATGCAAAATGAGTGTACAATTAGGATACTTTATGGTATTTATTTCTTTTATTCTACGAGGGGCCATATGGCACAATATCCTTTGAACGCCAATATAAAGCCTTTGTAACAGTTGCTCTGGTGATTGATGTGGCCCCATAGGCCTCTTGTTTATATTTCTTTTTTGATTGCAATTTTCTTATTTGTCAACATAGTTTTGTTGCATGTCGACATAATTATCTTGCATGTCAACATATTTGATAGAAAAATAACTTAAGGGCAGAGATATGCCACCATATAACACAGTGCTGGTTTTCCAGCTTTTTAACATCAGAATAAATTGATTATTTGATTGCTTTGTTAAGCAATACTCAATTTACCTAGTTATTTAATGCTATTAATTTTTTGCTTTATTATATGTTGTCTGTAATAAAATTGAAATGTAATGTTAAGACTTGTCACTGATATTCATCAAAACAGGTACACAAGCTTTGTATTATGTCGACTGTATGTTTCTCTAATTGATCAAGAAACAGTTACCTGATACAGGTACGAATTTGTTCCCCATTTTTGTCCACAAGATTTCTTAGAGATGGCTTGATAGATTTTTTGAAAATTTCTGGAGTGATAGAAAAAATATATATCTCGAGGATTTCTTTCTTCCAAAGTTCATTTCCTGTCGTACGTTTCCTGTCCCGCGACAAAAAGCTTGTGACATTGAGATCTCAAAAATGATAAGGACTTGAGCATTCAGACTTTGTAGGATTATAGACCTATACTAGTAAATTTCCGTCACCGGATACACTTCAATTTTTTTTTTTTTGCATTTAATTTTTTTCCATATGGAATTGAAATATAAGTATTAATCCTTACATATGTCATCTATCCGATGTTAGATAAACAAAAAAATCCGGTGAAATATCTCAGAAAGCCTTTTTTGTAAACGTTCCCATGATATCTTAGAAAGCCAAGTGATCAATTCACGAAATTTATACGGATGTTAGACATTTGATAGAAAATGCGTTTAACCGTTTTCATTTTGTCAACCGTCACTTCCGATCCTCACCGGAAGGATTCAAACAAATCAAAGCTGTTTGAAAGTTTAACTATTTTTCTTTGACAATTTTAGTAAAATTGATAAACAATATAATACAGTTGTCTAATGTTCAAGAAATAGTAACTTTAATTTTCACTGACCATTTACGTATGTCCATTTCCTGTCAAGAGACAAAAAACAATGACTTCACGAGATCTAAAAAAAAAGGTTGACGACTGAAAAACCAAACTTTGTTGGATAATAGCCCTACGTGTGTATCCATGTTTACATTATTTCGTTTGATTCGTCGTCACTTTCAGTCGTCACCGAAAGCACTTAAAATATTAATTTTTTTACTTATTTTACATGGAAATAATATATCAGTACACATTCTTATATATATGTTAACTAAACAATGTTGAATAAGCAAACATATTCTACTTTCGGTGAGATATATCAAATATCTTAGGTACATATTCTTTTTACAAACTTGATACCCGCGAGATTTTAGTCACTGTAAGTGACAAATCAAGCTGTTTGAAAGTTTAACTGTTTTTCTTTGAATATTTTAGTAAAATTAATAAACAATAAAGTACAAGTGTCTAATGTTCAAGAAAAACTAAGTTTTATTTTCACTGAGCATTTCCGTTTTTCTGTTTCCTGTCAAGAGACAAAAACAATGAATTTCCGTTTTTCTGTTTCCTGTCAAGAGACAAAAACAATGACTCCACGAGATCTCAAAAACGGTGATGACTTGAACAACCAACTTTGTGGGATGATAGCCAAAGTATGTATCCGTATTTACATTATTTTGTTTGAATCTTCGTCACTTCCGGTCGTCACCGGAAAAACTTTAAAAATACGTTTTTTCTTATTTATTTTACATAGAATGAATACCCGTATATCATTACACGATCTTGTATATGTTAAATAAGCAAACATATTCTAGCTTCTTCCGGTGAGTTATGTCAAATATCTTAGGTACCTATCCTTTTTACAAATGTGATCTCCGCGAGATTTTAGTCACTGTAAGTGATTGAGACACACATTTTTATGAATGATAGACAATTGATTGAAGATGTGTTTAACGGGTTTTATTTTGTTAACAGTCATTTCAGGTACTCACCAGAAGAGTTCAAACAATTCATGTTTTTAACAGATTGTTTTTGGTGTTTCATCAAGCATGATCAACAGTGATGTACACAAGCCAAATATATATTTAAAAAAAACCGGTTTTTTTATTAATCACTTTCGTTCTTCCGTTTCCGGTCCGGAGACAATAAACCTATTTTCACCAGTACCTCAGATTTGACAGAGAGCATCGATATTTCATCGTATCATATAAAACAAAATCGGACGGTAGACCTACTTGTTACTCATAACGAGATCTAGGTTCTATGATGCATGAACATGTTGGTAAAGTTTAATTTAATTTAAAATTACAATAAAAATATAGCACTAGAGATTCGTCATTTTTATTCTTTTCATTCTAAACATCAAAACACATTATGCACAGTAAAACCTGACACATACCTTATATTGTCAGTCAACCTTATAAACACTTTTAAAAAGATACAGATACCAGATTCATATATTTACAAGTTAAATTTTTTTAACTAAAGTAATTGAAACAAGACGAATCTTGGTCACATTCATTTACTAAAACACTCGCTTGTATTGAATTTGATTTTTAAAAAATGGACTACAGTGCTGGTATAACTTTTAAGTTAACATAACTGCCGTCATATAACTAAACCTTAAAGAAAATTTGGTGAATTTTTAAGAGCACTGATGTATAATTAACAACACGGGCTAATGTGTGACTGTGTGAGAAAGCACAACAGAGGATAGGAGTATTATTTTGATTATGCTTCCATTATGAGGCACTGATTACGAATCCCAAAACAAAATGGAGATCTGATTGTATAAATGGTCATGTAATTCTAATGGCTAAAATAAATATATACCAGTATAAAATGTCTGCATTCATAAATCAATCATGGGGAGAGGGGGTGAAATAAGCCCTAAATCCAAACAAGGACTTATTACTTCATTAAACAAAATCGGCTGGTTTAATTGCCATTTTTAAACAAAATATCAGACTTTTGAATTACTTGAACTGATTAGGCTAAGTGTAAAATACATTTTAATATAAAATGCATAAAATACTGTATAGGTAGTGTTAAGGTTGACTAGTCTTAAGCCTTTTTTTTTCCATTCAAGTTTCAAAATTCAAATACACAAAATGTAGAACAAATGTCCAAAGATGGCTTGATTTGAAGAGGGTACTATGTAAAACCATGTATAAGCACAGTACAAAAACTAAAGGCTAACTAATGTAAGCCTGGTAAAAAAAAAATATACAGGTCCTTGAGGGAGAAATGTTTCACATCACCACATATTACACACTACCAAGGTATATACTAAATATAACAGCAGAAAATCACAAGCATCGACAGAAATACCCTGTTCTCAGAGGAACACAGATCATTAACTCTTTTTTAACATTTATGGAGGATTTTCTTTTTGGCAGTTTTCATTCAAGAACTTAATCTTGCAAAGACAAATATTTAACAAAGATTCTGCAGAAATACCCAGACCACAATGAAAAAAAATGTAAATATTTTCCCACATACTAGTATTCAAACCTCAAATTTCAAGCATTTTCTATCATGATTTTACAGTACGACTTTTTTATTTTTTTACATTTTCAACAGGTTCAGAATTTGCTTTACATGCTACAAAAATTACTATGAATGAAAACTGAGTTTACAACAAAGATCAACCAAGAAAATGCACCAGTTTGATTACAAATAAAAATAATAAAAATCAACAAATGTTTTCATGGTCTACAGACTAATTGCTTACACATTTTCATCATCTACAGACTTATGTAAAAATTGTTCCAAGTGACTGAGAGTAGGGGGTAGACTTTTCCGACGCCAGTTAAGGTTAGCTGGTGGAGAGGCATCGTCTGTTGAAACCTTTCAAAGTCCAGAGTGAGAGCCAGGACTTGTTCGTCATCCAACATTGGTCCTGTGCTGATCACGCTCTCCTAGTCTGGGCTCTCCCCATCCTCCCCGCTCGGAACACTTACTACACTCGACTTAGGAGACCACCCGGTGGTACTCTTGGACTTCCTACTGTTACGATTCTTGCCCTGAGATCTGGTTGAATGAGTCGGTTTTAATGGAGCACTTCACATTCCAGCTAAAGGGTCCATGTTGGAGTCTATTTTCAGAATCAACCCCCCCTGCCTGGAGTTTCTTTCTGGATTCAGCCTTGTTTAGTCTGGAAGGGTCAGAGTTGGACTGACCCTGATCCAGATGAGCTGGATTTGGAGAACACATCATCTTCAACTATCGGAGCACTACGAGTTCTAAAAGCTGGTTTGTGGGGATCTGGAAGAGATTTGTATTCACTCTAAAACTTGGCACAGGAAATTCGTCGTCCTTTTCCCCATAATCACCCACCGCTTTCAAATAACTAGGGCTTCGAGCCTTTTCAACAGATGAATGAATAACCGAGGAGGAAACATATTCATCAGTCTCTACTACAGCATTCTGTCCCTCACCATTAATGTGACCAGAGTCTCTGAAGGGGGGAAGGGAGGGGGTCTCTGACCCTATCCCTTCCCCCTCTCCCCAAGTTCATCATTTCTCCTCTTCTCCATTCTCTGTTGGTGGATTTCATCACTGATTGTCTCCAGATTCCGTAAAGCTTCAGATTTGAAATACAAGTTATAAATTTCATCTAAAAACATTGAAGGGGTGGAGGATGGTAATTAATCTTGCAAACAGAACTTCAAGAAGAATTACAGATCTGTAATTCTATACATTTATCAACTAAATTTAATTTGTGAATAAGAAATAATTAAGATTTTTCAGTCAAAGGTACAAATGAATTCTTACCTCCATTGTTTGATTGAACTTTGCCTTCATTTCAAAATATGGCATAAACAAAACAAAATGATTTTAATTGTAAAATCACTCGAACAGTATTTTTAAGATACCGGTATTCTCCATTACTAATAAAGATAATTTGTAGGAAGGCTTTGTTCAAGCTGTGTAAGAACTGCATAGGATACCATGCCATTGTGTTACCATCAGAGAGTGCAAATGAAAAGCTAGCATTAAAAAGAACCTATTATTCTGCAAAGGGGATGCACTGCTAACACATACAATATAACATTAAATGAAGCTGGATAGTTGTGGCCAATTTTTTTTTCCCAAATGTTTACCTCCAGAGAGTGCATTGTACTAGTCATGTACCGGTACTCCTTTATTCAAACGCATTATATCTACCTATTATCTCCTTCATGCAAATCTACCAATGACTTGCACTACAAGCACAAACTTACTTCACAGTACCATCACAATTCTGCTTAATAACACACAAAAGGAATGACATATGTAAGACTTCGTATTTATTGCTTTTATATCTTTTGGCAACAATTTTGGCCAGTTTCGGGCAGAAACAAACCAGTTCAAAAAATGTTTACATTCTTATCCTCAAATGTAGTGATTGTGGCCGCACATCTTCCTTAAAGTAATCCAAGACGAAGTAATTGAAACTTTTGTAGGTGGTTTTTTTTCGTTAGACGAATATTGTTTATCTTCTGTGACTTCTCCTGCATTAAAATTCTATGTTGATATAATAGAGCAAGATTAACTTGTAACGCAAGCTTTGTAACAATTTAATATTTCTCAGGGATTAAACAAATAGATTTCAGTAGTGTTTAATTATTTTGATTTTTTCCCCGAACACCTAGTGTGTCTTAAAGATGTAAAAACAAGTCTGCCTTTCTTTTTCTTTCGGTGGTATTGTTTATTCCGTACTTTAAGATCCTTTTGACATGTAAAAAAATAATATATAAATTCTTTTATTATTGCTACAGTTTGTGGACGTGATTGCACGGATAAAAGTGATGGAGACTACCAATCCTGCTACACTTGTGAAGGATTTGTCTCATGCAGTAATAATGGCATGGTGAAAAAAAATTGTTCGGAGAGCTATCCTGACAGACCCGTGTATTGGGACAATTTTAAAAAGAAGTGCCTGTTTGAATCCCGTACATGTGATCAAAAATATACATTTGACTAAAATTAGTGCTATTTAAATCATAATGTGATGTTTAATATTAAAAAAAACTTTTTGCATTGGATAACGAAAGGTCATGCGTAGTTTGCAGAAAATTTTCTTTCATTTTATTCTTGTTTGGGATTAAAACAATTTCGATTTTTATATTCTCTCCGTTTGCTACAAATTTGTGAACTGAATGAAGAATACAATGTTGAATTTAGCTTAAAAAATAAAAAGTGGTTGATTGGTTAGGTTTGACAAAAGCAATACTTTCTTTGTTCTTCCAAAGATCTTAATATTACCAATTGTATGCCAAACTACCGTATATGTATACCGGACTTCTAACTGATGTTCATCAGAAACATATTTTTATAGGTCATCTTAGTCATGGATATGGGATCACTGGATAGTCCGTGTTAAATGAATACTGTCATTTACTTAAAATTTATTTTATCAAATTAAATTGAGTTTACTACTATATATAGCCGTGTACTTAATTTAAAAAATAAAGTTATATTCTTTGATATATCTTATCTAAATTTTGGTGTAAAGAGAGGAAAATGATTGAAAGATAAACCCACAAACATAAGTAATATATCAACAACTGTGCATATTGATGATTCTTTTATTTTTTTCTTCTCTACTCCAATGTACTTAGCAGAAGAATAGTCTTGGCTACTTATACTATAAAACTAAATGCATGACCAGAACCCTATTAGTTCTGGTCCTGAGACCACTAATGTGAAAAGGCATTATGAAATTTATACAAAAAAAATTGAGTATTAAAACAAAGAACAACAGAATTATCTGGACAATCTAAACATAATTTTTCAAAACATTGTAATCTAAAAAAGTATTGTAAATATTCCCAATGTTGAAGTCACACGAGTCACCCAGGTGACCTATTGCATTTGGCATTCCTCCGTCGTTGTGCGTCGTGCGGTGTGCGTCGTCCCTCGTACATTAACAATTTTACATTTTTACCTTCTTCGTTAAAACAACAAGGCCAATTGCTACCATTTTTGGTGTGAAGCATCTCTATTGTATTGTTATACTGTGGTTTCATCAATATTCGTTGAATACCAATTTTCGTGGATTTCGTTGTTAAGTTGATCCACGAAATTAAATAATCATTGAAGTTCAATTTCAACTAACATTTTGTATTGATAGGATCATTGGCCACAAAATTACGAATCCTTGAAACTGTGGTTTTCAGAAAATCCACGAAAATTGATCCCCACGAAAATTAATGAAACCACAGTATTCATGGACCCCCCGGGGCGCTACAAGTGGGGCCTAATATACAAAAAATCCAAATTTAAAAAAAAACCGATCTTTTTTTTCTAATTCCACACATGCGGGGAAAAACTAAATGCATTGTAATAATGTCCAGAAGCCCTCTACTAAAAATTGTAAAATACATGGCCCCTGGGCAGTGGTTCAGGGCCAAGGATGTGGCTAATATGGCTATATTATAAAAGTGTATCAAATCTTATGATTTTTATGAAGCCCTCTTCCTAAATTGTGAAATTCATGACCCCTGGGTCAGGGGTTCAGGACCTAGGGTGGGACCAATATGGTCATATAGTAAATATATATTAAATCTTAAGATCAATTCTCTGTAAATATCAAAATTCAGTGGCCACGCAAAATCATCGATTTTCTTCATATTTCGTATTATGATACCCTTTGGTGAAGAGAGATGCACACAACCTTAAAGGGTTGCTATGGGGACCGGTTGCCATGGTAATAGAAACAAACGATTGAAAAATGGCCATTTTAAGCTTTTTGAACACAAATTGTAAGAGATTGCAGCATTATTTTCAGCTATATCGAATAAAATAATAGCATGCAAAATAGTGAGTTTTTAAATTATTGAAAATTTTCCATGGGCAAATGAATAGTTCAATAGAGTTACCATGGTAACTAAAATCACTTAAAAGATAATATTTTTTCATTTTATTCGAACATAGATAGTTTTAAATGGAAAAATTAAACAGTTGTTTTAGTTTGGCAACAGATATAATATAATATATAAAATTGAAATTCGTTGCTATTATAACAACAACTAAAAATCACAAAAATCTGCACATCTTGAGGTACTTTAGAAGACTTTTTACTCATACTCATGATACTTTAAAATGAATAAACAGAATGACTAAACTTGTCCTCAATTTTAATGCAATATGCTAAGATAATGCCGTTGCTGTGACGCTTTGAACAATGAAGAATTTCTGTTTAATTTTCTTAAGTCTACACATTTCCTTAGCAATGGCAGTTTTAAGATGGTGAATAATGCTTGAATATATATGATACAAAAATTTGGCATGTTTCCCACGAAAAGCAGCAAAAATGGTTCTAAATTGTGTTTAAACTAGCATTTTCGCTTGAAAGAATCACTATTGTTTTCTTCATTTTTTCTTATCTTTAACCTTGTGACCATAGCAAAAAGTGTTAATTTTTGTATAACTTCTTTGATTTTCAAAATATATGAAAATAATTTTCGGTTTCCATGGTTCCACATATCGACCTACAATGAAGTCCATAATTATATAGTGACCAATTCTTGCTAACTTCCCCGTGCAATAAAAAGATATATAATAAGCAAAAGAAGCATTTAGATATATCAAAGTTTGATATCAAGTTCCGAGAAATTAAATCTGAAACGTTATTTTTATGAAAAGAAAAACAGACAGAGAGGTTGGAGTTATACATGTGTTTTCATGTCAGACGAATCAAATCCAGATTGCCAGATATCCTAGGAAGCCAATACAATAATAAATTTTTTAAAATCACTTAAATTACAGAGAATTTTAGACCTTTTCAACTAAAAGGTAATAAAAATAATCTTGATATTCATGATTATTAGACATCTACAGAGCGCTTTACGAAACTATTTGAAGACATAACAACGCTAGAATTCGTCGGTTGTAAATTTTAGACAAATGACATTTTTCAAGCGATCGTTACACAATCCTTTATTTATTTATTTTTTTTTACTTACACTGCATTCTCAATGAGGAAGTGCAGACCAATCTAGAATCCTGTGAATTTCAATATTTAATATCGTGGTCATGGTAAGTCTGCTGCGTACTTTTTCATATTTTCTTTTTCTGAAACTTTTCATAGTTTATAACATGTAAATTTTCCACATTAAAATCTTTCATTAAATTGAAATCGCAAAATAAAAATTGTGTATTTTATTTGTGGAAATACCATGGTTTTTTTATCAGCATTTAGAGCATTAATGTTTGGATTAATTTAAAATTCATTTCACGACATATATTATATAAATAACATTAATAAAAGATTTAAACACTCTTTTATAGTTAAGAAATCTTTGATTTTATATTTTTAATTTATCACATAAATAAAAGATTTGTGTGTATTTTCTGTCACGTTTAAAATGGTGTTTAGCATGGTATCATTCCTATTTTCAAGTTTAAAGTTCTAGGAGTTTAGAATCTCTAAGAATGATCATTAAACATGCACACGCAACACAAATTCATTTTATATAAGAGTAAAACAAATTTATTTAAAATTGCAAAATAGTCATGGTTTAAAGACTACACCATTGCTTCATTCTGCTGTATTACCTTCACAGTTTTGTAAGATCTTTTTTAATAACTTTGTATCAGTAGTATAATACTTTATCAAAACCATAGACTAAAATTGGTACCTCTGGCATACTGAATAATTATACCTGTGTTAATCATATACTTAGGAGCTGAATGAAGTGGTGTTAAATGTTGGCAGAACAAAATTGGAAAATGGACAAGAACAGTCAACAACTGATAAGACCACAACAAAACAGAATGAAGTAACCTTTAAAAATCAATGCAAGCAATGGAATCAAACATGTTTGAAATGCTTTGATAAATCTTCAATCAATTTAAAAATATGAGTCATTCAATATTTTTCAGTCTACTTCGTAGTCATGATTATCTTTTTCCAGTTTAAGATACAGACGACAAAAGGACATGTTTTGATAAAGTACGTGGTTCTGTTTTCTATAATCCTGGTTGCTGTGGTACTATCAATTGTCCTTGCTGGTTACGTCAGTACAAACAATCTTGTAAAAGATATTCCAAATCAGCTCAAAAGGGATTTGCAGAAGATGCCAGAATGGGAAATTCTGAAAAGGTTGCCGTCCAGTCTTTCTCAGATGATACATGCTTTACAACTTGGTAAAAATAATATGGTCGTTAAATAAAAACATATCCAACCTTACATTAGAATTGTATGAGATCAGTATTTTTATATCCTGTTTCTTGATAATGTCCATTCTTTACCATAAGAATTTTGATAATGTCAATTGTTTCCATATAGATTTTAAAAATGAAACGAAGACTGCTAGCGAATGGCTTCTACAGCGTTTTTTAAACGAAACCGGTACGTAATATACTCTAAAAAGTTGCCTTTAAAAGTTAGTATCCTTTCTGTTTTAATATTTTAAAAAAAACCTATTCGCTACACTGACTTGTAATGCCAAATGCAAAACAAATAAGATATTAATAAATATTACTTTTCTTTCACAATTTTAGATGATATCTCGCGGAAGAAAGATATCCACAATACAATTTACACCATGATTCATGCTTCAAGTAAGCATTTTTGTTTAACCAAGTACATAAAATTCCTGAAGAGATGGTTTTGGGTCAAAGACTTCGGTTTCTAATTGAAAGCAAAATGAATACGTGTTATAGATTTTTAATTGATTCTTGTAACAAGATATATGTGAAAAGATTATGTAAAGTGTAGCTTCAACGGGTATTGATATTACTTTCTAGCGTGGATTTCTGCAACAATAATGAATTATAAAATATTTTTAAAATTTGGCATTAATTTGATTGAACAAGGTTAAATCCACTATTCCTTATAATGTTTACTATTTACAATTTCTACAACAGTCTGTGTCAACAACTGCACTAATCGTGATGATGGAAGCTACCAATCCTGCTACACGTGCCATGGATTTGTTTCATGCTCCAATGGTGTTTTATACAACATGACTTGTCAAGTAAATTATGAAAACAATCATCTTTTTTGGGACAACATCAAACGTAGATGCTATATAAGATCACCTACTTGTGACCCAGATCATCTACTACTATTAAACTGAAATTCTTAAAACTAAGGCAAAAATTAATGCTTTTTGTATTTGGTTGGGGTCAATTACTTTGAAATGTAATTAATTACTTTCAAATACATCAATAATTTTTCAATTACATTCAGTTACAATTACATAGATTTTTTCAAATGTAATTAATTATTTTCAATTACTTTGACAAATGTAATTAAATACATTTTAATTACTTTTAATATCTTAAGAATAAATACATGATTGTATAAAAAACTTTTTTAAATGGTTATGTCTTTAAAGGTTTGCGTCCATTTTAATCATTATTTATAGATTATGGTTTAAAATTTATATTTTAAAATAATATATGAACATTATAAGGGGTACTAAATCCAGTGTCATCGGGTTCATGAACAAGATTTTTATGCTAAATTTTTATTCAGTACATTTGTTCTTGGGTATGAGAGGGCCTCAGGCCTAAACAAATTAAACCCTTTCTAGAGTGTCTAAACACATCAAATTATAATGAGACACTTAATTAGTGTATAAACACAAGCCTATTTAAAACAGGTATGCAACCTAAACATTATTATTAAATTCTGTCTGTCATTATCCTGTAAACCTTATATACCTGAACATGCATATATTAATTGTTTACAATGACTTGTACTGATAAAATGTACTGCTTAAAGCTTTATTTAATGAAGAACTAAACTGAATATGACAGCTTTTTAAATTTTTAAGTAGAAAAAAAGTAATTGAAATGTAATTGAAAAGTAATCAAAAATACATAATATATTTTGGAATGTATTTAGGTACAATTACTTGTAATTCAAGGGAGACTCAATTACAAATTACTTCCAATTACTTTTAAAAATGTAATTAATTACGCCCAAATATAAATAATTTCAATTACTCCATCCCTGTACATTTGTATCATTAATTGTTTTTGTTAATTGTATTTTTGAAACCAAACAATATCAGAGCTGCTTTCAAAGTATTGCAAAAGAATTTGTACATCTATCACCAGTTATGTTAAATCCAGTCTTCTTTGTACATAGGTACATTATATGTGTTGTATTACGGAAATGCATATTATAATGTGATAAATTGTTTATTTGTTTATCGTTTGTGTTGTTCTTCGAATACTGAAAACTGTTTTACCTACCGTGTACGATATTTGGCGCAAAATATTGTTTCTCAAGTTGACAATGATTTGAATATTCCTGAATATTCCTATTGTCATAAATATACACGTATGCATGGTATTTTAGCGATGTACTTGATTTAGCTGGAGGCGGTTTTTGACAAACATTACCGTTTTATAGAATACATAGTCAATTGTATAAATGTAATTTTACAGATAAAGAAAAAGTATTCCATAGCTACCAATTTAGATAGTCCTATGAAATACTAAAATTAGAATTGATGTATTTTTAATTTTATGATAATGCCATTGTTTATTGGATATGGACATCGTAAACTGCCTTAAGCGAAAATAGGAAAATGTACATACTCTGTATCTTAATCGACAAAATGCCTTTTCTTATATTAAAAAAGATATGTAAGAAAAGTGCCCATCGACGAAAAACTGTTGCCTTGTATACTCTATTCTATATAATATTGTATTTTCCCAATGTTCTTGTATGCAATCTGAAAAAAATTAAAATTAGATATTTGTTTGATAATTCAGTAGATCATAATATGTATAGTGTATGAAGAACAATGGGATTATCTCATGGTAAAAAAGTACGTTTTAAGTGTTTTTGGAATATGAATATATTGATTAAACTCAATTTGAAAACAACAAAAAAATGTAAGGTTTTCAAATAAATTTTTCAGGATATTTTTGGTCTAGATGGTTTGCTGGTATTTCATTGTACAATACAAAACAAACTTAAAATGATCAAATAGTTGAGATATATTTTAAACGCATATCAAAACACATTTGTATACGGTATATGTATATACTTGGTTTTTGGTGTTTGTAGTGTGTTTATTTTCAGATCTTAACGACTTTCTTTTTGTTGGTCCCCCAAGTTCGCCTGACTGTTATAGCTTATTGTTAGCTTCCTATTCACTTGCCAAAGACATTAACCTTCATATAAAATCTGGGGGAAAAACACTTTAACCCAACCACCTTGACTTTCTTTTCGTTGAAATTAGAAACACTTAAGTTTGAAATCAGACCCTTGGCAGATAAGTTGGAGCGCTTAAAATCAGAAATAAAAGCATTCAAAAATAAACGCACTGCTACACTTCGCCAACTGCAGTCTTAGATAGGAACATTAAATTATGCATGTGCAGTTATTTCCCCTTGACGTACATTCTTAGGCGTATTATTGATATCTTACTCGGGGCTGCAAAGCCCTTTCCACAATAGAAATCTAGACAAAGAAGCTCGGGCTGACCTGTAGGCATGGGCTATTTTCCTTGATCATTTTAATGGTAAAGGGTTCTTTCCGTCAGTAATAAAACACACATCTTCCTCTTTACAATTATTTACTGATGCTAGCAATTTGGGTTTTTGGTTGTACTTTCGGAAGAAAATGGTTTTATGCCCTCTTTCCAATATCTTTGGTGGATTTTCACAATTCAGTTAGAGAGTTTCTGCAAATTTTGATCACATTTGAAATTTTGGGACATTTGTTATCTAATAGCACTGTTGTTTTACACGTCGACAACCAAGCGGTGGTTTACGTCATCAGCAAAAACTCTTTTATGCAAGGACCCATTACTCTTGCAACTCATGCGATGCCTTATGGTATCATCTCGAACACACAACATCCATTTCCAAGCTAAACATATTAAAGGAGTCAATAACATAGCTGCAGATTTACCTTCTCGATTACAGGTCAAAGAATTCCAAGCACGGTTTCCCTACATGGATCAGGTCTGCACCCCTATCAGCCTATAATTAATACGTCATTAAGTCAAATCTCAGAGTATGTATTGTATACTTCTTTATCGCCATCTACAGTGGCAGCCTATAAATCAGCATTCCAATCATACAAGCTCTTTGTATCACAAACTTATGGTTAAAGTACACCGCCTTTACCACCTCGTCTGGAACACCTGGCTAGCTTCATTACACATTGCTATCAAAGTAATCTAGCTGCATCTACGACTCGTTCATGTAAGATTGTATCTGATCTTAGCTTTATTTGTCAGTTAAATTCTTTCCAAGATTTTACACAGCATTTTCGTATCAAAAAACTGCTTCAAGGTTTCCTGATGTAAAACCAACATGTGACCCAAGACTTCTAATTACCCCCGAAATCCTACTGAAGTTAGTAAAGGCATTCCCCCACACAATAGATTCATGTTTCACCAGGATTTTGCCTTGTGCCATGTTTCACAACAATTCACCTAAATCAAAACATTAAAAATGCCTTTCAAAATATCAGGCGCACAACTTCAGAATAGGCACAGCGAAAACAGCCACTGCAACGGGTTACACGGAAAATGCAAATTCAAAATATGGGCCGTTGGAAGTCCAATGCTTTGAAGAAGTACCTACGCATTCCATAGATTGACCCACATTAGTTTTCGCCAGAATTTAGATTGTTTTGGTTTTCTCTGTGATGAAAAAGTTTTTCTTCAGACAGGGACTTTAGGTAAACCTCTTGAATGATATGGTTGCTTAAAGGCAGGGGCTCTAAGTTTGCATTATATTGTGACACAAACAAACAGCGTTGATTTTTCTTGAAACAAGGGCTTAAATTTGAATTTGCCATGCCTCACTGCAGTCCATGTTTTAATTTGACAAACTCTCGAATTATGTTTAATGCATGATATTTTTCAAATTTTGCACTCAGTGATTTACATGTATTATATATTTTCGTTTTGCATATTTTATATTTTCACCATGTTTTCATTGGTACTTGTTTTTGATATGCTGTTGTATATCTTGTGTGCTTTGTTCTTTGTTTTTTTATAACGTTGGCGCTGTATGGGGCGGTAACAGGCCAGCATGGGTGGCTTTGTCTTATTACACCGATGCCAAAATGCTACCTTATTACGGTGGCAGATAACGCCCCATTTTGTCATTTGGTTGTACCTGTACATATGTATAAATCTACAATATGTATTTTGATTATACAATTTTACAATTCCAACTCGGGGACATTTTTTAAAGTAAACGTACTTTGTTAACTCAGGTGCTTCTTTTGTAAAATATATGTTTTTCTAGTTAAAGATTGGCACCAACCTTGTGGTTTCACTGCATAATATTTTTGTTCCCAGTCTATTTTATTATTGTGTATACGCCCATTGTTTGTCATTTATTCTAATATGTCTTGAAATAATGACCATTTTCTATTCCTGCTACCTACGAGTAACTGTTATGATTTCATTGGAGGGATCAAACAAACATAACCAGTTTGTTTCCATCATTTGCAATTATAAAGCATTTAAGAAATTTTTCTCATAATCAAGTTACTCATTGGTTTTGCTTTACCCCCACCTCTTTTATCATACATTTAATATCATAACTAAGTTTAAAGATGTACATTGTACATAAAGATTTTAGAACTGTTTTCAATGTCTTATCTTTGATCACAATAAAAAAAAAAAGAATGATCGATTTCATTGTGCTAGGCAATATTTAACATTCCATAACATTGCATGGCTTCTATGCAAGATTGTTTGCATTTACGTCCTTTTACCCTTTCCTCAAGCGAATAAGAGGGTTTATTTCATGTTTCCAACTTGACAATTTACATAAAGCTGTAAATTTTAAAAGTTTGATGGGTGTATTTCTTCTGTAGGATATTTGTATTAGAAAAGTAGAAATATTTTACATATAAAAGCTTATGAAAAATTGAATGGCACAAATTCACGAAAACAGTTTTAACAAGATTTCACAAATTTGCTTTTCCTTTTTTGCAAAAAAGAAAAATTTAAAAAAGCAAAAAGATAGAAAAGATATAAACTGTCTATAAATCATGAATACATGTATCTTTTAAACCCACCTCAAAACTAAGTTTTAAAAGTGAATTTTTTATCATTAAAATTAAACCGTTTTTTTTTCTACTTCCAAATCTTTAACAATCTGCCTTAAATGTAATCGTGAACTGCATTAACTTGTTTTCAATCACAAGAAATGTTTAAAAGTATTTTTGCACAGGGCATAAGAAATTAAATTTAATAATAAAACAAATAAGATTTAGGTTATATTAGTCATAACACTTTTGTCAGCTATTCATGATGAGTTACTGCATTCAAATTAAAAAAAAAAAGCTTATCGCGTATACACTAGAACTTGTAAGCAGTTGTAAATTTTAGTCGGTTGTTGGATCTGTCCATTGTTACATAATTCTGAGCATATCTTCTTGTATATCATTCAAGACATTATCGATCCGGAAGTAAAACACATATCGATTCGACCAGTCATCGATACCAACTGCGGTCATGGTGAGTTTAGCAGAAATGTTCTTTTCATTTTTGAAGAAAAACACTTTGCCTATTATATTTATTCTAATTATATGCATAAATTGAATTGAATTTTAAATTCTCAATCAATTTCATTTCTTTCGATAGAACCCGTTAACATTGGAAAATTACATGTTAATTTTCATTGAGTTTACACTTGAATACTATTTTGCAGGATACCCCAGAGGAATCTACTTCTGATCCACAAACTCAAAGTGATGGCGGCGGTACTCCAAACACGTACGTGGATTTGCTACCAGAAACGGTAAGAAATTATTTCTGATTTCATCTTTGCAATGTATTTAAATCTGGCTTGAATTAAAAGATTTATACTCATATGCATTTGTTACTTGGCTTGGTTTATATCATATGAAGTTTAAAGGATCACTTGTACGTAACAAAAGAATTTGCCTATATTGAAGATAGTTTTCCCAGAAACAAAATTCAAAGTTCATTTGATATTTTCTACTGTACATATTTCTTTTTTTAAAATGTCATTTAGAAAATTGTGCTCATGAATATTAAATTTACCTTCAAAGTTGGCTAAAACATCGTTCTTTGCCGTCAAACGGTCTATTTCTGCATGAATTTTGGCCTAGAAATACATTAGTCAGATATTTTGATAGGTTTTGATCAAAGGAATAAATCAATATGGGATTTTTTAGGGACACAGCTGCCCTGAGGTCGAAATATACAATGTACGTGTTTCATATGTAAGTTTTGAATAGCGTAGTTCGTTTTACCGCTGTCAATTACTGTAGACGTATTTTTTTCCACGGGGTCATAATTCCGCGGAATCGCAATATCAATTTAATCCGCGGGTAAAAATTTACGCGGATTCTTGGAATGGAAAAAAAAATCATTTGAATAAATATTATTAAATTTAGTTCTGAGCTATTTTCATTACCTAGAATTTGTCCAACTTTGGACTTAAATTGTAAGAACTGTTCACAGTGAACAGTAATTATCGGTTGTGCACTGGTCGGTAGTCATTAGTTAGCCGTCAAGATGTTATGACGCCAGCTAAAATCGTCTTGTGAAACACCACATGATGATTATTTAAATTATGAGTTGATCAGTTTTATCCATTAAAGGTCAGAGCACAAAGGGATCTAAAATTGCAGTAAAAACACGGGTCTTAGCCTCAGTTAATTGGGTCATTGAAAGACAGACCCGCTTGAGGCTATTTGTCGTCTGACACGTGCCGTTATCTCAAACTGGGAGAATTTTAAATTTCATGCAAGTAAATTTACAGAAAATTCAATTCTTTAAGAGATTAAATTATTTATTATGTGAATTCTCAATAAAAATTTGTTTGACAGTTTGCATGGATAAAAACGATATACATTGGGTACACGTATATGCAAGTGTTAAATAATGTAGAAACTTCCGATTATCCTTATTCATGTAATGCAATTTCAAAATTTTATTCCAAAATGCACTTTTAGTACACTGGGAAAAAATTCCGCGGAAAATTTGTTCCCGCGTTCATAGCGTAAATTAATACCACGCGGACAAAAGTACGTCTACAGTATTGCATATTCAATGGTTTTTTGGTATCCTGGTTCGATTCCAACTGTTGGAATGATTTTTCTTTTCTTTTTTATTATCGGTTTGTATAAACACCATTTTATTTTATTTTGTACAGGATTGTGCATTTTGTATTCTACTCCGAAAGTATTCTACTTTCATTTAATACTCGTTTGCTTTTCAAATTGAATACATTTATGAAAAAGTATGTACTAGACTGAATGCAATCAACCGTAATTATACCTTAGTTTAAGCACGCTCTCTTTGAGAACAAGAATCATTTACTTTGTGTTACTCGAGACAGGTGCCACGTAAAAATTAACAAACAGAAAAATGCACCAATCAGAAAGGAATATTCCAAATTGTAAACTTCTGCCCTTTCTTAAGCGGTTTATAGAACATTAAAAGCAGGTTGTAAGGAGATTTTAATTAATAAATGAGGTTATAAGCCTTTTTAGTTAAATCTGTAGTAAGCTAAGGTGTTGGGTGATCAATCAGACGTGGGCGTTGAGCACAAAAAAAATACAGCTTAGTTATAAGCAAAAATCTACGCCGAATTGACTGTGTTTAGTAAATGGGTACTTTGTGTATTGTATCTTAATGTAGGATTTATCATTTTTATTATGAGAAAAATAAACATGCATAACGTCTGGAGCCTGTGAACAGAACAGGAGCCTCGCCAATTGACAACAAGCGGTGCTAATTTTATAATGACTAATCAATAATATTTTATAATCTGATTCTGTTTTAGGTTGTAGGATTACATTTCGGTATGGACACAACTTTACCTGTTTATTTGATGTTAGTATTCATTTGGCTTGAAAAAAGTGCGTAAAATTTGCTAATTTCATTTCGACCGAGTGATATGGCGAGGCCAGATGTAAGTCCAAAGAAGTGAGACTTCTTCAGCGAAATACTTAAAACTGCCAAAAGGTCTGCGGCATATATAGGGGTTGTAGAGATAGCAGTGATAAAAAGTAAATATGGCGGACAGTGCCTATTTACGAGCAGTGTTTAGCCTTAAAGGACAACATCGCGTAAAAAATACGTACCAATGAGAGACATAAATATAAGAACTTGTTTGTCAATCGTTGGACAATAAATAAGTTCAAATAAAAAAAATCTTGTAAAAACATTGTTTCTGATTATAGTAAATGAATGTGTTCTTTTTGTTGAAAGGGATCTATAATTTTTTTAAATTATCATGCTCAAAACTGAATGAGATATAAGGCAATGCATAACCAATTTTAACGTCATTGTGAACAAGGCATATATGAGAATTTCATCGTCGTAATAACGATTCTGTATGGGAATGAAGTAAATAACGCATTTTGTTTTTTTTATATTTTTACAGGATAATCTGTAAATGTTTTCAATAGAATAAAAGAAAATTAATGCATAAAACGACCTTTGAAATTGCGTCACGAGAGACTTCTGTAGTTGCTAATGTTCGCAGGTTATGAATAAACGCATATAAAGTATAAGTTTTGTATTATTGAAAGTAAACGGAAAATAAAATTTAAAGATAATAATGTAAAAAAAAAAAAAAAAGAAGCGTTCATAACTCATACTGCTTTGAAAAACGACTGTAAGACTTTTTTTTTCAATCCTTAAACATTATGAGAACAAGAACCTAAGAGTTTACTGTGTATGGCCTGATATCAAGAAGTGGAACGGAAATCGATATGCTTTTTGTAAAGACAGAAACAAATACCGTCCTTGTAGGTCAATTCTTCTGTTACATACAAGTGATCCTTTTACCACCAAACGTAAATGCAATGGTACATTCAGAACACAAAAAATTTAATATGAAAAGGAAATAGCCAAACCTTTTAGCAGAACAGTCTTTGTAAAATAGTCTATGCAACATTGAAAATAAACAATATGAAATGATTTTTAAAATAGAACAAAAAAATAAGGTTTAAGATAGAATAAAAAATAAGGTTTATCAGTTTTATCTTTTGTAGCATGGTGTGGCTGGTAAACCTGCTATCCCCTTTCATATGACACAAAGCCAGGTAAATTTAAACAGGAGAAAAAAGACTCTTAAAACATGCTTAAACATTAAAAAGAATAACCCAATGCATTGCAAAAATACAGAAATATGAATTATTACCGTATGAGTTTACTGTCGACTTAAAATTACATGTGTATTTTTACTTCTATATTTGTTCTATATTGCTTACTAGTATCTAAGAATTATGGGAAATTCAATAGAACATGATTTTTGGGAGTTGATTTTAATAAACTCTCCTATGCACTTACTCAGGCAAAGCGAAAGTGAAACAGTGTTTGGACCTAAGCACAAATCAATACCGCTGACAACACTTAGTTCTTGAAAATAATCGATAAATTCGATGCTATGTATTCTGAAGCATTGTCTTCAAGGAAACTTATTTATTAATACCATGAAAATAGTAAGATTTTAAATTGTACAAACAGTTTAGATATTTTTTTTAAAATCGTATGTATTCCTACGCTAGAGTTCAATGTAGTCTCGTTCAACCAGACGCTTGGCTGTCTCCATTAATATCCGACAAAACAGAGTCTTTCTTGCTTGTCGGAGATAAACGGAGACAGTCGAGCGTTTGGTTGAACAAGACAAGAGTTCAATCTTGCCTGGATCCATACAATTTCTCAGAAATATTTCGATTACTGATACTACTTGCCATACAAAATCACATATAGTTGATTTTGAATAAATGATAATCGATAAAATCAACTCCCGTCAGTACTTCAGTACTTTGATTTTTATTAAAGAATGAAGAAAAACCAGACGGAAATGTTGGAGTTACATGTATTTCCATAAAGGACGAATGAAATCCAGATTGCCTATTTCTTAGAAAGCCAATAATATGATATTATTTTACGAATCCCAAAAATTATAGAATTTTTTTTACCTCTTCAACGAAATAAAAATTTTTTAATGATAAGACATCTATAGACCGCTTTACGTAACTATTTGAAGACATAACAACGCTAGAATTCTTCGGTTGTAAATATTAGACAAATGACATTTTTAAAGCGATCGTTACACAATCCTTTAAGTATTTTCTAGAGTATAAATACAATCTCAATACGGAAGTGTAGACCAACCTGAGTCCTGTGTACATCTAGATTTTATACTGTGGTCATGGTACGTTTACTTTTTCATATTTTATTTTTCTGAAACTTATCATGATTCATAACAATTTTTTTCCACATCAAACTCGTTCATTCTTATTATGATCGCAATTCAAAGTTGGTATTTTTCATTAATACTATTCGTTTCGTCACCATTTAAAGGCTTTTTGTTTGGATTAATATAAACTTCATATATAACATACATATGTTAGGTAAATCGAAGTTTCCTAAACTCTATTAAAGTTAAGTTGTAAAACCTTTGATTTCTTTTACCTCTTAATGTATCACATTTATGAAAAATTTGTGCGTGTTTTCTGTAACGTAAAGAAAATGTTCTCTATAGTGTCAATCTCATTTTCAAGCTTAAAGTTTTTCCAGAGATCTTTCTAAGAATGAATATAAAACATACACATGCATCTGTACGTGCAGCAAACAATCATTACATATACAACCAGCATTTTGTGGCAAAAAGCAAAGTATTCACGGTTTATGGAACAGTGGTATATATTTTGCTGTATTACCTTCACAATTATACAATATCATGGTCTGATACTCTTTTCGATTACTTTTTGTATCAGTATTAAACTACTTTATCAAAACCATAGATTACGTATTGGTACCTTTGGCATACCAACTATACCTGTATTAATCATATATTACATTAAGGAGCTTAACGGAGTGGTGTTAAATGTTGAAAGAACAAAAATGGAAAATGGGCAGGAACAACCCAAAACCGATATGACCACAACGAAACAGAATGAAGTAATCTTTTATAAACAGTGCAAGCAATGAAATCAATATTGAAAAAAAAATCTTTGATCAATCTACAATCAAACAGAATCTTTCAACATTCTTTAATATACATCGTAGTAGGTATAATATCTTTTTCCAGTTGAAGATGAAGACGTCAAAAGGACATACTTTAATAAAGTGCATGGTTTTGTTTTCTATAATCCTGGTCGCTATCGTACTATCAGCAGTCGTTGCTGGTTACGTCAGTACTAAGAGTCTCGTAGAGGGCATCCACAGTCAAGTCAAAATGGATTTGCAGAAGATGCCAGAATAAAAAATTCTTAAAAGATTACGGAATTATCTTTCACAGTTAAAGCATGCTCTACGACTTGGTACAAAAATACCGAACCAAAAACAATACATTGCAATTGTATGAAATCAGTAGTTAAATATCGTGGGGCTTTTGTGCTTTTTATTTGTTTTTGTTTTTGTTTTCTTTAGCTTTTTTATTATATCTAATTTCTACCATATAGATTTTAAAAATTAAACAAAGACTGTTAGCGAATGGCTTCTACGGCGTTTTCTCAACGAAACTGGTATGTCGTGTACTATGAGAAATCTTGTAAACAATCTTTTAAAAACTTGTTCCAAACAATGAGTTGTGATAAGAAATGCTAAACTTATATATATATATATATATATATATATATATATATATATATATATATATATATATATATATATATATATATATATATATATATATATATTCCTTTATCATTTCTAGATGTTCTATGGTGGAAGAAAGATATTCACAATACAATTTATACCATAATTCATTTTTCAAGTAAGCATTTCTGTTTAACCCAGAGGTGGTTTTGGGCCAAAGATTTCTGTTTCCAATTGAAGATGTGATAACAAAACATTAGGTATGTACTTTCAGCGGGCATTGGTATTTTGTATTTAGAATTGATTTCAGTTGAAATTTATGAAACATAGATTGATATGACTATAATAGTTCATAAATGAAAACACTTTATTTTAATTTTCTACGTTACTTTGTAATTTAATCGAACGCTGTTTAGCTCACCTGTCACCTGTCATCTAACTTTGTTTTGCCATTTTTATAAAAGTATGTGTCAACAACTGCACTAACCGTGTTGATGGATACTACCAGTCCTGCTACACATGCTAAGGATATATTACATGCTCCGGCAGTCTTTTATACAACATGAATTGTTAAAAATATAGTGATAACAAACCTAACCTGTGGGACGACATTAAACGTAGATGTGAGATAAGTTCGTCTACCCGTGACCCGGACTATCTTTCGTTATTAAACTGAAAAACAATTGCAAACAATATTTTTTGTCAAAAATTGTATTTGTTCATTGTGTTTTTACAACTTTAAAATACCACAGCTGCTTGCAAAGCCTTAATTGGTTTGACACTAGAAACGCCATTAAAGAAGAGTTTTGTTTACAACCGAATACGAATATGCCCACTTATGTTACATCCAGTCTTCTTTTAACATAAGTACATTATGTGTGTTGTATTTTGGAAATGAATATAATAAAATCTTAATAAAATACATTCTTTATTTGTTTATCGTGTGTGCTGTTCTTTGAATACTGGAATCGGTTTATACAATATTTTTACAAGTTGACGTGCATTTGAATTAGTATATTCCTGTTCTGAATATTCCTTTTTTTATACATACTAGATTGTGACCCGTGCGTGCACGGAGATTTACGAAATAGATACAATGACACACCATATATTGTTGACATTTGCATAACCAAGCTTTAAGCCTACAATAATGCTATTAATTTCATTACACTCTGCTGAGTTTGGATGATATAACTGTGTCTTGAGAAAGACCTTAAAAGTTTATCCATGCAAATGTGATATTGTGGAAACATAAAATAAAGAGCCTCCCGTGATTTAACATGAATGTAATGCACATGCGCAATATTGTAAAATCCAAAAATTTCAGATGATTTCCGGAATTTTTTGAGGAATTTTGTTGATTATTAATAAGCGAAGTTTGATTGAAATAAAATAGAAACAAACTGGTAATCTTCAGGTATCAATGATGTTTAGAATATATAAAACAAAAGACAGTACTCTTCCGAATTATCGGTATTAAAGCTAAAAAAAATTGGAGGCTATTATTTTATATAGTAGTATAGATATGCATGGCATGTAGCGATGTTCTTGATTTAGAAGAAGGCGTTTTTGACAAAAACACTTCATAAAATACACAGCCAAATATGATACGTACTTTTACAGAAAATATAGAAAAAGTATTCCTTCATTACCAATTTAGATAGTCATATGAAATGTTGAAATCAAATGTGATATTTTTTTCATTTTCTAATAATTCCATTGTATATTGGAAATGAACGCCATGTCCTGCATCAGGCAAAAATGTGAGCCTTGCATACCTTATCTGTGTATAATAACTGTGCTGTCCCAATGTTTTAGTGTGCAATGTAAAAAAAACCAAATAGATAGATAAATAAATATTTATTTGATCATTCACTAGATCATGATCTAGTGTATAAAAGCCAACTGAATTATCTTATGGCAATAAAGTTAGTTTTAAGCATTATTATATTATGCATATAAAATGATCAGCTCAATTTAAAATTAGCAAAAAGATTAAGGTAATAAAATTTATTCTTAAAGATAATTTTGGCCCAGGTGGTTACTAGTAAATTATTGTACAATACAAAGCAAACTTAAAATAAATAAAAATAAATTGTTGATATAGATTTTCAACGCACATAAAATTCTTTGACCAGTTCATTTCCACCATTTGCAATTATTCTGCACAATAATTAAGAAATGGTGTAAACAATGTTTTTTCAAAAGGTGTTTTCTCCTACGAAAATGAAACCAAAACGATCACTTCGCAGCATTTAAAAAAAAATGTATTCTCACTATCAAGTTATTCATTGTAAATTTGCTTTACCCCGACCTCTTGCACCATGCATTTATTATAATAACTTGAAAATGGACTTTGATACATTACAAAGTTTTAAGGGGTACATTGAGATTTTAGAACTGGTTTCAGTGACTTATCCCTTTATCATAATAAAAAAGAATGATCGATTTCATTGAACGTTTTATAACGTTGCACGGCTTCTGTGCAGGATTGTTTGCATTTAAATCTTTCACACTTTCCTCAAGCGAATAAGAGGGTTTCTTTAATGTTTCCGACTTCGAAATTTACAAGTAGCTGTAAATTTCAAAAGTTTTGTGGGTATTTTTTTCTGTAGGATATTTGCATTTAAAAAAATTATGAAAAATTGAAAAGGCACAAATACATGTTAACAATATAAACGAGAGTTCACGAATTTGCTTTTCCTTTTCTGCCAAAAAAAAATTGAAAAACAAAAAAATTATTGAAAAGATGTCAATTGTCTAAAAATCATGAATACTTAGTATATGTATCTTTTAAACCCACTCTAAAACTATGAAATAAAACTGAATTTTTATATCATTAAAATTAAATCTTTTTTTTCTCCTGCCAAAACGTTAACAGCCAGCCTTAAATCTAATCGTGAACTGAATTAACTTCTTTTCAATCACACGAAAGTGTGAGGTATTTTTGCACTGGGCATACGAAATTAGATGTGAAACAAAACAACTCAGGTTTTATTTATAATAGTCATAAAACTTTTGTAAGCTATTCATGCTGTTGAATCAGCGCATTCAACACCAAAAATGAATAGCTTATCGCGTATACACTAGACAGTTTATGTAGTTGTAAATTTTAGTCGGTTGTTGGATCTGTCCATTGTTACATAATTCTGAACGTATCTTCGTGTATATCACTCAAGACATTATCGATCCGGAAGTAAAATACAAATCGATTCGACCAGTCATCGATACCATCTGCAGTCATGGTGAGTTTAGCAGAGATTTTCTTTTCATTTTTGAAGAAAAAAACTTTGCCTAATATATTTATTCTAATTATATGCATCAATTCAATTGAATTGGATTTTTAGACAGATCCCATTTACATATGAAAACTACATGTTCATTTTATTGTTGAACAGATCAATTTTCATTGTATTTACACTAGTATACTATCTTGCAGAATACCCCGGAGGAATCTACTACTGATCCACAAAGTCAAAGTGATGGCGGCAGTACTCCAAACACGTACGTGGATTTGCTACCAGAAACGGTAAGAATTGATTTCTGATTTTACCTTTGCATTGTATTTAAATCTGGCTTAAATTATAAGATTTATACTTATATCATTGATATTAGGCTTTGTATATCTTATATTATATTTAAAATATTCCACAAAAAAAAAAATGCAATGACAGTTGTGTATTACTATACTATATAAACAAAAACAGGGCACGAGCCTTGTTTACATAATAAAGATTTGCGAGTTCTGTATCTTACTTATTAACTAATGACACTATTTCATTTGATCATTAGAAATGCATTTCTAAAGCATTGTAAATAATAAAAACAGAAAAAAAGAATTTGACCAAAATCGAGACCATGCCCCTTTAAAACTCGTAGACTGGCACCCAAATTTCATTCGATCATTAGAAATGCATTTCTAAAGCATTTTAGATAATAAAAACAGAAAAATAAAATTTGACCAAAATCGTGACCATGCCCCTTTAATAATAAAATGAAGGTTTTTTTTCAATTTTATCTTATTTGTAGCATGGTGTGGTTGGTAAATCTGCTATACCCTTTCATATGACTCAAAGCCAGGTAAATATGTATAGGAGAAAAGAAACTCTTAAAACATGCTTAAACAATTAAAAAGAACAACCTAATGCATTACAAATGCACAGGGGCTCGTTTCACAAAAGTATCTTATTATAACTAAGATCTATCTTAAACCAAAATTTGTGATAAGATCTCGCCATAGCTGTTTCACAAAACTGACATATCTTATGATTATCTTAAGATCTTTCATAATTTTAAGACAACCAAATACATGTTCTAAGTTCAACTTTAACAGCGAGAATCTGTATTTTGGTTCTCAACCATAAGCTGAGTATAATTAGAAAGCGCGCGACAGTCTTTCATTTTTATGCTGCCGTTGGTGCAACGTTAAAAATTTCATTGTGTTTTTAATCATAATAAACATTATCCGTAATATTTTAATATGTTAAAAATAATTTATTTTTATACATTAATCGAGTAAAATGCTAAATTTTTAAAGACAGCATCAATTAATGGATGTAATACACGCTGCACTGCTACGAGTTAAGAGTGATAGGGTGCTGAATAAAAATTTACGTTCATGATACATGTATAATCAAAGTTTTAGCCAGATGATCGACATTTTTATATATTTTCCATTTTGGATTTCTACAATAGTTTTCATACATATGAAAGGAAAAAAACCCAGAACCCCGGTGCACCGCTCCCCTCTCAATTCTTCATGCTATCTTTTTCATGTTTTCTGTCTTCTTCAGAACATTTATAACAGATACATTTTGAATTGAAACCAAATTTAAACTGCGTCTGTTAAAGTGGACACCACACATCGTATACATTTTTATATGGATGTTACCGAGTCCACTTTCATGTTCGTACACGCTTTACATTTACCACTGCGTGCATTCAAATTTGAACAGCATTAAATATCTATTTAACTTGTGAAAAGAAAATAGATTGTTCACGTCGTATGGGGTCAATCAAATAAATATTTCTAGGACTGTAGTTTACTTCTAAAGAAAAACCTTTTATTCCGTTAGTTATATGTACAATTTTATTAATGAATATAATTATATCAATGTTTCAGTAACAGAATTTTATCAAGCTTTAGACATCTCAGTTTAACAACACCCCCACCCCCTGTGAAAGATATTTAAAAGTTGATGCAAGTTTCGGAGCATAAAAAAAGCTAAAATGTAAAATACAATGCATATGCAAAATGAAAACAGCCTCCGCGCATGTATATTTCTTTTTGCTACAAATAACATTTGTTTGTTACATTCAAGAATGAAGTTTGTCTCAAGAACTGTCTAAAGATTTCTAACATTTAAGATAGTTCTGTGAAACAAAAATGATATATCTTAGGATTGTCATTTATCAGATCTTTTGACAATCTTATGATATGTATTATGAGAAATCTTATGATATTTTTACATTTTTAATTGTTTTATATTGCCTCCATCTAAGAGTTTGGACAACTCAATAGAAAATGATTATTCAAATCAAGTTTTCGCCTTTAAAAAGTATTTAATGGTTCATATATTTCTAAACTGATTAAAACCTTGACATAATTTTTACAAATGCGGTGAATAGTGATTCTTTTTTTCTTTCTTTAGAAAAAGCGTCGAAAATTCATTCCTTTCAAAGTACGTATTCACTGTCGTTTATCAAATGATTAAAAATAATACTTCGTTAAATACAATATCAATTTTTTTTAAAATTGTAGTATCATTCCAAAATATTCAAGAATTCCAAAAAGGTATGTACAATATAAATGTAAAGGTATTTAGTCTAGTTAATTGGCTGAAGTTCTTTCTTTTGACAAGGTTGAAAGCATTTCATCAGTTGAATGTTTATCATAATTCACATTATCTAAATGAACATACGTGTATTTACTTCACATTATATTGCAGAGAATGAGCAAAAAGGGAAATAACTTGTCTGTATTCAAGGGAGCTGATCCTCACAAGCACGGGGTATACACACACACACACACCCACACACACACACACACACACACATATATATATATATATATATATATATATATATATATATATATATATATATATATATATATATATATATATATATATATATATATATATATATACACAGTCAAACTTGTATTAAGCAATCATCTGCGGGAGGCACCCAAAGTGACCTCTTAACAGAGGTGACATTTGAATAGAAACTTGTAAATTTACCAACATCAAAAACCTTATTAAAACAATTATCACAATAAAACAATAATGAAACAAAATGATAGATAAAGTAATTGATTAAATGTTTTTATAGTATCTATTATATTTAAAATAAGTACAAATACATAACAATGCATTGTGCATGCAATTTTTATATATTTTTTTTAATTATTGAAAAAAAAAGTCATTACGTGATAAAACCTTGTCGCTGACATTTTCTCAGTTATAAAACTAACTATTGTTTTGAGTTCCGTATATATATATATATATATAAAACAAACACTTTTAATACAAATCAACAATTAAGTTTTTAACCGACCGTATCTGAACTCAAAATCATATTATTACCTAGGCGTCGGAACCGGGGGTTTAGGGGGGGGCTTAGCAACCCCCCCTTTTTTGGCAAAGTTAGACATAACCATTAGGCACATAGCATGATAGAGGGTTCAGCCTCACCCCACCCCCACTTTTTCTCGCTGCAAAGATAAATATTTCTAAATTTACCCTTAAAAGATTAGTCTAGGCCTCCCCCCCCCAACCCCCACTTTCAATTTGCTTCTGACGCCAATGTATTAAATCAAGCAATTTTACTGTTAATACATGTTTAAACAATTCACTTGATTCCCATTCGTATCTGATCTGCCAGTTATGTATTATAAATACATCGATTAACCTCCAGAGTAGAATTATTGTTTACATTTATTACCCGACATTCGGAAGCCATGTTTAAAATCCCCGGGTGTAAATCATATGACTGGCCAAAATGGCCGCCTAATGCATGTCGACTTTACAGTTTCAGATTAAAATACGATGACCGCTGACCGCGTTAGACAGGTGACCGCTCTTTAGAGAGCAATTATAAAATGATCGCATACGAAACGTGACTGCTTAATATGGGTGGCTGTTTTGACTGTGTGTATATATATATATATATATATATATATATATATATATATATATATATATATATATATATATATATATATATATATATATATATATTATATATATATATATATATATATATATATATATATATATATATATATATATATATATTATATATATAAATATATATATAACTTGGTTTGTCCAAGGTCTATCTAAAAAGTATATAGAATATAAGTTTACCAATTGATGCAAAGCTAAGTTAATTGGAAAGTACCAGCAAAATAAAAAGACCAAATTTTATAATAAACATGCATATGAAGTTAATATTTTTTATGTCTGCTTGCCTTATTAACCACCATCAAATTTAAACATAACTCCTCTTTAGAGAATAAAAATGGTCATTTAGTGAAAGATGCAATAAATGACAATGAACAAAAGGCACAATATTAAACATGTGCAAAGTAAAATAATGCACATATATGTACATAAATATCAAACGTAATGAGACAAATCATAAAAAGTCAAGTGTGTGCCTGAGAGCAACAATGAGTTGCATCAAAAGACTAGAATACAATTTTGCCATATTTGACCTAAAAATATTTTAATATGTAGCCAAAATTAAACGAGTCTCAAGAATGATGCATAATTTTAATCTGTAAAATAGATTGAATAATTAGCAATTTATTCACCATTAATAGCAAACAAAATGTATTTTTCTTAGACTAGGCACGCCATTGAGGATAACCGTATTAGCACCAGCAGTAGCAGTTACGAAAGTTGCAGGGTAAGTCCTTACAGATGTGTTTGTAAAATAGTGTGTATATTCGTCATTTTGTCAATGTTAAACACCAGCAGCTACAGTAGCAGCTACGTTTGATGTTTGTTCATAGTCTGAAAAGGGGAAACAGGTCTGTGCAACATCATAGCGGATAATTATTGCGCATATCAAAATGTATTATAGTGACTGAAAATAAAAAAGTATTTCATATGTGACATCGAAATATTATTATGTTTGTGTCTTTAAATCAGCTATTTTGTGTTAAACATCGGCTTTATTTTCTCTCAAAAGTTTTATATTCTAGCTTAAGAAATAATATACGAAAATACAATGATTTTTGTACATGTATATTAGTATTCGTTATCAATTGACCTGGGAGGGTGAAGTACTTCATATAAAATATAAGACAGAGTTTTAAAATTGACAAGTTGCAAAAGATGAAAGGCGAGGAATTGGAAAAGAGCCAATAATGCCAACCTTAGCTTCGATTTTAAATCTCTTGAAATTGTAAAATTTATTACTTTTCTTGTATGCTAAACCACTGATTCATATGAGGAGTCGAACAATAAGAAAACGAATTCTGTTTTTAGAATTGAAATGAAAGAGATCGAGTAATGCAATATAATGCATAAAATGTCGGCGTGAATATAATTATACAAACCTTAAAGTTTAATCAAAGTACTGAAGAACTGATGGGAGTTGATTTTATCGATTATTATTTATTTTAGAATCAACGATATATTATTTTACATGGCAAGTAGTTTCCTATATGTATTTGAATTATGCACATTTTTTAAAATATGAATTATTCTCCGACAAGAATTTTGTGAAAACCCCATATGAATCATGTTGTGAAATATTAAAAGAATTAATTCCATCAAACTACGTATCAGTAATCGATATTTCATAGAAATAGTATGGATCCAAGCAATATTGAACTCTAGTCTCGTTCAACCAGACTCTCGGCTGTCTCCGTTAATCTACGATAAGCAAGAGAGACTCTCTGCTTGTCGATAATTTACGGATATATTAAACTCTGACGTAGGAATACATACAATGTACGACTACAAAAAATATCTAAATTGTTCGTACCATTTAAAATTTGACTACTTTCAAGGCATCTATAAATAAGTTTCCTTGAAAAACAATGTTCTAGAATACATTACATCGAATTTATCGATTATTTTCAAGGACTTAATGTTATCAGAGGTGTTAGTTTGTGCTTAGGTCCAAACACTGTTTCACTTTCGGTTTGCCTTAGTAACTGCATAGGAGAGTTGATTAAAAATCAACTCCCAAAAATATAATTAAACAAAGGTTTGACAAATGAATCTTAGTATTGGACTGAGCTAGTTTAAACACCTGATTTTTCATAATACTGTAAAAAGAAACATTCATAACAGGGAATCTATTTACAAAAAAGTTATTGTCCATAAGAGTAAGCCACGTGTACTTAAATATGTGTGTCTTTTTAAATGCAAGGTCTTTTAAACAACTAGATTTTCAACCGTGCGTGCACGGGTTGACATTGCATATGATATTGGACATTTAGATACATCGACACACCGTATTGTTGACATTAATATTTTACACAATTAATAGCTTTCCAAAAAGCTTGCCTGACTAAAAAAAATTATTCAATGGAAGCTTGCATGTTTCAATCATGGTATCTTATAAGAAATGAATTTTAATTTTTCGCTGCTGATCATAAATTCTAGTGCATGTACATGTATATCACTTGAAATTAAATTATTTCATTAAATTTCCAACCATAGGAAATAGGAAAGGATATTCAAGCAAGTATTGTTTTTGAAAGTGTGTGGGGGCAGCTTCATCCAAAACATCTTGACAAGCAATTAATAAAAGGGCAAATTCTCAAAATCATGAAAAAAAAATCCTTATTGTAACTTCAATTCAATTAGATTCCTTATTTTCAGTTTCACTTATTACATGCTTCGAAAAAAAGTGGAGGGGGGCAAATCTATGATATTTCCATTATTCTAATATGTATGTAAAGTTAAGAAAAGTTCCTGCTGCCAAAAAAGGGGGAAGCAGCTCCCCTCCCCCCACTGCCCACCCCAGATGCTACGTGCCTGTGATGTGTACACACGGTGTGCTGTGGAGTATTCCTCTGTGATCCCAATTTGGACTCGGCCACTAATCGGTGCGCAAAAACTATATATAAGACATTTTGGCGCGAGGTCCTGCTTTACCATTCACGCAACGGCTGAGATCTCGATCCCATGGTTTGAATGAACTCATCCATTGGCATAGATCCATGGGGAGGGGGTGAAATGAATTTTTTGATATTTCGTTTTGTAACAACTACATATATTATACTTTGGGTCGAATGTTTTGAAAAAATCTATCGAATTAACACTCACGCTTGACTAGCAATTGTTTAATATAGTATTAATGTACATTTAGTAAGACATGCGAGTTCTGTGCCCTTTTCAAGATGAATAAAATCGCCCAATTGATCGAAAATCGGGCCACATCTCACTTCGGCGAGTAAGTTCCTCCAGTAAACATTCCAGCTACATGAATATATATTTGGGTTTTTTTCCAAACCGATGATTCTTTGGTGATGATAATAATCCAACACTAATTAATACTTACATTGAACCGTTATAGACAATACGAAACAACTGGTTGCGATGACCCAATCCTCAACCCCTTTTTCCACCGTTCAAATATGGCTAATTTATTTTTAAATAAGGATTACACACGTGCATGGTGAACAGCCCTTTTACTTGAAAACTTTTGCTCACTGATGTTATTACATCCCATATCACATTCTTATCAATTGTGAATGTAAATGCTGACACATTAAACATGCATCGGTTGATCTTTTTTTTGTTAAAAAAAATCTTTACATTGCTTGCTCCCATTGTCTGCACTGTTTCGGAGAAGGCAACTTTCAAGCCTTAGATATGCCTGACGTCATGACGTCAGACAATAACCAAGCTTTAAGCCTACAACAATGTTATTAATTTCACTACACACTGCTTCGTTTGAATAATCTAGCTGTGTCTCGGGACAGGTCTTCACCACAGTTAAAATGCCTCCCATACATATACCCGTAATGTAGCAGAAAATTGCAGAATTGCTGCGAAACGATTTTGGAGACAATTAATGAAGCTGCATTGTAAATAACAGTCAAATTATTCATAACAAACCATTTTAGGCTGTAAATACCTTTCATCTAAAATTTAATTAATATTTTTGAAGAATTCAACACTTTTTCACCAACGTTTTTTACTCGATTCAAATTTACACACCATGTTGACATTCGAAACTCTCGGGGTTTTTGTAATCCTTGTAAATGCATCTGCCGTATTTTCTTTGATGAACAGAATTTATTGCAAAATTCCAATGAAAGTTTACAAGTATTTGTATTATCGTTTCTGAGTTTATCCAGCAAATGTGATTTTGTGAAACATAAACTAAAGGGCCTTCCGTGATTTAGCGTGAATGTAATGCGCATGCGCAAGATTTCCAGATTTTTTTTAGGAATTTTTGTTGATTATTAACTAGCGAAGCTTGATTGAGAAAAATTAAAAACAAATTGGGAATCTCTAAGTACCAATGATGTTGAAAATATATAAAATAAAAGATAGTGCTCTTCCGATTTATCGGTATTAAAAGCCAAAAATTCGAGTCTATTATTTTAATAAAGTAGTACAGATAATGAATTTGTATTATTTCATTTCAGCCATTCAAAAATAATGGATCCTGTCATACATATGTAGATATTGACGAAGTACGTATATATATATATATATGGAGTCTTTTGTCAAACAAATGACATTTTTGCTCCACTGAATATTTTGATCTTAAATCTATGAATTTCACTAGTCTGTTTACTTTGATTTTTAAACTACTCTTAGGAATGATATTAAAAAATTATCATAACTTATAACGTTTTTGGTTAATTACTGGTATGTAATTATGAACAAGATATTTGACAGATGTTTCAAATTTCAAATTACTACATATCTAATTACAATATGTATCTTTTGACAATCTGTTTTAAAATGATACCACACTGTTTGAAATTGTCAGTGCCATGTGGATAGAGACATGGACCTTGAGCGATGTAACAGCATCTCCACGGTTGCTACTTTGCCTGTTGTTTCGACTCCACCGACGGTAAATTGATAGTCTTCTTTACAACACCGATTACATATTAAAGTTCCATACCGACGTTTTTCAGGGCTGAATGTATTTAAAATAATAGAATCTTTCGAACAACAATAATGTACAACTTTTAGAAAACATTAGACTTTGTCAAGAAAGGATATTATTAAATATCTAATATCCAAAACAGTTAAAATGATTGTATACTAGTACATGTATTGTGATATCAATACGATTACTATTCTAATGCAATGGAAAGCAAGAACACTAACACTAAAAAATAAAGTTTAACACCAAATGGAATGATGTTAAATGATATAAATCCTTTAAAACTGCAGTAAGACAGAACAACGCATCCTATGATAAGTTAATTTGAATATTTATTTGAATATTTGTTGCTTTACTTGTAAAAAGTAACCCGTGAAAGTTTTCTTAGACGCGCAAACAGAATGTTGTGGTGGAGAACTTCGACAGAAGACAACCGACCACCCCTTCCAAAACAACTCCCAAAATACATTATGAGGTAAAGGTTTATAATCAAAGCGATTAATATATAACATCAAATAATAAAATATGTCTGTTTAAGCCTGACTCATACGCATAATGCTGGTCGTTTTGCACCGATCGTAGACTGTAATGCAGAGCAGTTTTAAAAGTCTTCAACCAACCTTTTTCTTCATGAAAAACTCTTTCGCATTTTTGCACTTTTGTGGATGAAAAATACAGATTGGGGTGATAAAAGAAAACAATGTCCTGAGCACATACCAGCAAACAAATTGTGCTCATCATCAAACAGTAATAGTAAAAAGAACAAGCGGTAGGACTGGACCATATTATTCTTTTAAAACAAAAAACTAACGTTATATACTGGAGATAAACTTATTGTGATTAGAATGAATATATCTTCCAAAGCTCTTTAAAACTTTTAATAAAAAAATGTTTAAACTCGATTTTTTTCCCACTAATTATTTGGCATCTAGCAGAAAAATTGAGATCAGTAAGAGTCTTTTTAAAAATTTTAAAAGGTTTTAAGGTGGTATTTGACACTTCCATATTGTGACGTATTGTTTATCTAAATAAACAATAAAATGAAGTGTAATTATATAATTAGTTTCTTTCACCTAACAGTGTAGCGCAATTGGTTAGAAGGTTTGAGAGTCATGAGTTCGAATCCCGCTCGGGGTTTTACAATTTTTACCTCTCGAAATATTTTTAAAAGCTATTTTTTGGGGGGTTTTATATTGTAAAATTTGAAAATTCTAAACCAGTGAAAGTATTTCAATTGTAATGTACTTTAATCTACATTAATATCGACAGATGCCCCATACCACTTAAAAATTAAACCCCCTTTCAGCTTACCAGGCTTGCAGTTATTCGAAAACATTGAAGACATGCACCCATACCTGTATAATAAATGTTTTGTTTATCCATAAGCTATAACAAATGAATAGTAGATGATCCATTGATGAACACAATTAAATTAATCAATAAATTCACCTATTCCTTCCATATTTTATGCTCAAGTACTCTTAACGTCATCAAAAAATTAGTTCATAATCAATGAATGTTTATGATCTATGATCAATAAAAATTTCTTTTATCTAAGTATTCTTATATGGAAGTGACGTTAGAATACATGTTCCGCTTATTGTTGTTCTATTATGATACTAAGAAACACCCGTGAAATTAATTATTTGAAATATTTTCTCAAATACAAAAACTGTGACTAAATGTTATTAAATAAGTTAATATTAATCCATTATTTTCAGAAACCTACGTTTAAATAGTTTTTATTTGATTTTGCAATTTAGCCTTCTTTTATTTAAAAATGTGTGACTTGTGTTTTGTTTATAGTATAGACCTGAAATTTGGACACAACTATCGCCTGTGTTTAGACGCAAGCCTTTAAATACAAGGGCATATCAAAAGGTCAAAGGTCAAATATGATGAAGTCATTTATGATATTTATCAATTTTCACCTCCGTCAAATTTACTTAAATCTCAATAAATCTGAAACCAACGTTCAAATTTTCATTATTTTAATATATTTTTAACACGGGGTCATGACAATCAAACCTTTTTTTTATTTGACCTTTGCAATATCTTTTTAGAGACTGTTAAGTGTTGCAATTTTTCATCTTAAAAGTTGATTTAACAGGTAACAAGTGCTATTTATACATTATATTTTATCAGAAACTATCTAAGTTAATTACGAGTTAGAATTTATTTCAGTGTCTGTAAGGTACAAAACTGTATCCTGTAAAATTAGCAGTACAATTGTTCAAACATTTGTACTATTTTAAAAAGTAACGTATTTGCAAAGAAAATTCTAACAATGATTATTTTATTTAACACTTCACTGAAAGAAGGTTTGAGGCAATGTGGACAATAATTGTTGAGTCGAATATATTTTTTCAAATTTTACATTTTTATAGATTTCAGTCAAAATAACGAAATATCACAATTTCAGACAAATTGAACAATATGGAAAACTTAAACCTATCTTTTTCTGTACTACCTGAAGTGATTTGTTTTCCAATTCAAGATGAAGATTCCAAAAGGGGATGAAATGAAGAGGTACGTGATTCTGTTTTGTGTTGTCTTGATCTTTATTGTATTGTCTACTGTCCTTGCCGGATATGTCAGCACAATGAATATCCCCAATGAAGTCGACCAGAAGTTTAAGGAGATGCCACAATGGGAACTCCTAAATAGCTTACCTTCCAATCTAACAGAGATGAGAACCGCTTTTCAATTAGGTAATTTTAAAATGGCAATATCTACTTATTGCTTACAAAAAAACCAATTAATTCAATAATTCAATAATTACGGGTACACAGATTTTTGTGTAATTAAGGTTTTATTACATTTATTTTCAATCGTCATTTTAAAGGTTTGGACATTATCGAAAGGAAGACTATCGACAAGGAGCACTTTCAAAACTTTACGAAATCGATTGGTAAACAAAACGTTTTTTAACTGATAAAAGTTAAGTTGTTTTTATGCGTTAAATACGTTCTTAATTAACGAAAACATTAACCATTTTAAAAAGTTAATCGAGAAAAACAATCACTGAGATGGAAAAGCAAACTCCAGTAAATAGCTTGCATGTAATTGTTGATTTCAGCTTTGCAATGTTCTTTCATCTTGTATAGGATCAAAATAAATCCTAAATTTTATCTGAAACTAACCTAATTCGTACTTTATCCGCAGACTTCAAAAATGAGACCAATGTGATTAGCGAATTAGTTCTACAGCATTTTCTGAACGAAACTGGTAAGGTTTTTATTTTATATGTCACAAGAAATTGTTAGTTTTAGCTGTATGATTCGGGATATAACGGTTGCGATTGTTGCAGAACAAATTATTCGGCGATAGCTGATTACAATGGTATTTATGCCAGCATGTTGCAACAACAGATAAAATATGAAACATATTTGTAACGTAACATAAATTGCTACAAAGGAATTAATAAACTAATCTTACTCTTTCTTTACGTTTTCAGATTTTCTTTCATGGAAAGATGAGGTCAAAAAAATCATTTATACCATAATTTATTCATCAAGCAAGTACATTTGAAATTTCAAAGTATACACAACAAAAATGAAATCAACGTTATTTGACGTTTTCAATTTTTACAATTTTCGACCATAAAATAGTTACATGTTCTTAAAAGGGTAAAGTTTTTAGAAAAAATATAGCGCGCTTCCAACTCAACACATGGCGTTATATGTTTTGTCTTATTTCGCTCTGCTGTTGGGCATCAAGGACGTGAAAAAAAAAATTATAAGATTTAGTTGAATTTTACTGTATGAAAAAAATACGTTCCAATATGAAAATGTACTATTAAAAGTATCGGGGTTTTTTTATAGACTGCGTAAACAACTGCACTGGTCAACCTATAGGAAACCACCAATCTTGCTACACGTGTAGTGGATACGTTTCATGCGCCGAGGGTTCAGTTTTATATAATATGACTTGTCCATATAGTGGAGAAAAAAGCCCACTCCTGTGGGACAACATTAAGAGAAGTTGCGAAAGAACATCGCCTACCTGTGATCCAGCTTATATCTTATACTGAAGAAACATTTCTTTTTTAAAACTTTCTGGTGTCGCCACTTAAGTGTAAACTGTTTAATATAACGACTTGTGTGAAAACAAAGAAAGATATACAATTTTCTCCAAAATTGTTTAACAGTGGATTCTGTGTATTTGCTTCAATAGATGATTTTTAAAATGGTTATATAATGTACTAGTAATTAAAGTACTGAACTTGTTTATACGTTTACACGAGCTTAAACCAACGACCTGTTCTTTTTTTAATTCACGATTTTTCTCTCTCTCTGACACACACACACACACACACACACACACACACACACACACACACACACACACATGAATACAACTTTGTACAAATGATACATTTTTTCAGAGAATGAAATTAGTATTGCCATGGAGGTTATAAAAGTTACGAAAAAAAATGTAAAACCAGTCCTATAAAGAATTAAGTACATGTAAAATTAAACATTCAACTATTTCAGAGGTTCGTTCCTCTTCTGTGATAATATGGCTTCATTTGTTGCTTTTTATACCTCACTGTTGATTCTAATTATATATATGGATTCATACTGCAACTCTAAATAAACTACAGTTATTGTTAATTACATGTCAAAGGGACCTAATCCAGGAATTATATTTCGTGTTCAAATAAAGAAATTCAATGATATGGTCTTTGCTTTTAAGCTTTCAGTGCAAACACTGTTGGCATTAGAATAGCATCATTTCCTCCCAAATAACAGATCACGTTTACATGTTTAATAACTGTTCTCTCGACATACTTTTTATGCTTAATATTTAAACTTAACTTAACCGCCACTTTAAATTGAATTTTTTTCTGAAAGTGTAAGATCAGAAAAAAGGGTTCAACAGGTCACGTCGCTCACCAGAGAAACAGTGCTAAAATAATTCTTAATTTTGACCCAATTAGCATAAAATTACAATACAAAAATAATTCACAATTTAAAACAAACCCATTTACCAGATATAGATTATTATTCTGCAGGAAAAATATGGTCCCTTAACATTTTTCAACAACAAAACACGCTAATGGTTGAGTAATAACACACACACACACACACACACACACACACACACACACACACACACACACACACGTCTGATTATTCAAGATATGAAAGCGCTTACGTTTTGCAATTAGTGTTGCTTTTTTATTTACTTTTAAGCTTTCAAAATAAAAGTCCTAAACAATAAAACTGCTTTTTATTAATTCATAATTTTCATCAATGATCACTAGATTTTTACGGACACTACTAAATCATAAAGCATATAGTCTTGACTGGAGGTTCAGTGCAGGTGGAAGTGTTGGAGACTCACCATGTAGGCCAAAAACGTCATGTAAGACACGTCAACATGACCGCTACATTAGGGTAACTCATCTTTCTGATAGAAACCGTACAACACGCGCAACTGCACGACACATTTGAGACCACATCAATGGCTTTTCTGGGCGGGACGATATAAATCCGAGAGTAATAAAGTTCCCCAGCATCCATATTTGCAGAACTAGACTACATAAACAAATGAAATAACCTTTCACAATTTTTTTTTTAATTCAATCCTGTGATATCTATGAGATGCTGTTATTAGCGTGCATGTATGAGGTATTAATGTTGTGATTTTTAAATATATGGGTACTTGTACCTTCTTGAATTTTCAATAAAGCTGTAAAATAAAGTTTGATTGAGTTTTTAGATCACCTGAACCGAAGATTCAAGTGACCCTCGGACCAAAACTAGGCCCCAGGAGGGGTTTAAAGTTTAACATGAAAATACGTAGAAATTGTTTTTAAAAATTTTCTTCACCAGAACCACTGCACAAAAAATGCCAATATTTAAAGAAATTAAGCTTGTTTATATAGTGAAGATTTTAAATTGTAAAACTGAGGCCCCATACGAGGTTCAAAATTTAACATAAGAAATACGTAGGTATATAAAATGTTTAAAAATTTCCTTCTCAAGAACCTCTGCACCAGAAATGCCAATATTTACACAAAGGTGTGGTGATGGAGACCACCAATCTTGCTCCACGTGTCATGGATATGTTACATGTAGCTGCAATGTTTTTCCTATCGGCCCTGCGCAATCGGCCATCCTGGCAAACCACTTGTCTGGAACGATTTGCAGAAAAGGCGCGACGAGCACTTCCGAACCTGTCATCCATTGCATACATTTGAATCAAAACCGGGCCAATTGAATACATTTGATTGAAAATAGCTTCAATTGTAAAAATTTTGATTAAAATTGCATATAGTAAATATTTGATAGAAAACAGCTTTAACTGTACATGTATACATATGAGTAAAGAAGATAGGTGAATAAGGCGTGTAAAATGCCTGTATGAGGAATGATTGGATACTGCAAAATCAAAATATCATTAAATCTGATAAATTTTTTAAAAAAATAATTAAAAACAATATATATTTAACGTAACATCAGTTTGTATCTTTTAAATATTTAAATACTTGTAATAGGTTGATTCAAACTGGCGTATGCGTGTCCAAACCTACAAAAATAGTGTCATTTTTATAACTTCAATGCCTTTTCTTTAATAGAGTGGGTCTGAGCTCCATATTTTTGTCATAGTCTTAATGCGGTTTAATGGAATTTAAACCCATTTTAATCAACAAAAATGCGGAGAGATGACCCACTATACTTTAAAAATGTCATTTTGTAGCCCAACAATTGTACGTTTTAGAAAAATAATACAAGTCAGTGAATTCGTGGCCAACGTCTTATGAAGCATTTAAACAACGAACTTTATTGTGAATGAAATGGCTCAGTGGTTAGCGCACCAGACATTAGGTATCTTTTTAGAACTTTGGTTTTTAGGTTGTGGGTTCGATACCACCAAATCTTTTTTTTAATCGTTTTTTTTTAAATATTTCAAACTGAATATAGTTAGAAATTATCCTTTTGTAAACTTGTATTATAACATATCAAATATATTTAATTGAAAAAAAATGTTAAATTTGAAATTGTATTTAACGACAAAACAAAATGGGCAGTCGCGCAATCTATTCCCCCATCTTCTTACCAAAAATATGGCTCGCCCCCCCCCCCCCCTGCAAACTCTAATGACCGTCGGACATCCCCCCCCCCCCCCCGAAAAAATTTTCTGGATCCACGCATGTAGTTGTTTAAAAACTCATTTCAATATCAAAACCAATAATCAATACATTTTTTGTTGGAAAATGAACACAAATCATTCACAGATTTCTATCAAATCCACATGTTATGCACCTAGCATCTTTTTACACAAAACTGCAATTTAACAAATTGTTCTTAGCATTGCCAATGCTTTAGTCTGTAATCTACGTTCCCATTATCACGATTCGCGCGTTTAATATGCGTTATAAAGCCTTTTCAGGTTTTGACAGTTAATTTTACGAATCCTTCGCAAGCTTTTGAGATACAAATGGGATTTCGTAATACACATATTAAATCAGTGATTTAACAAGAGGCCCAGGGGCCACATCGCTCACCTGAGCAACAATTGCCTTAATTCTGATCAAATTAGCATTACAGTATCAAAATATCTCAACAACTGAGTAGAGTAGATCTTGCTAAAAAAAAATTGAAAATCTGCCAATTTTTATCCACCTCTTTTTTTTGGGTAAATACCAAGCCCCTTTTGTTTTTGTACCTGTAAGAAGATTTTTCTCTATTCCTATATACCCCCCCCCCCCCATTTTGTGGCCCCACTTTTCCCTAGGGAATCTGGTTCATAGTAAGTACTGGGTTTTAAATTGGACCGAAAACTTTCCCAGAATATTTTTAATGATTTTTTCTGTACATTCCTATGTAAAAATTCAAACCCCCATCACGGCCCCACCCAACCACTAGGGACTGTGATTTTGCAAACTTGAATTTACACTACCCAAGAATGCCTCTACACAAGTTAAAGCTTCTCTGGCCAAATAGTCTTTAAAAAGAAGATTTTTAAAAGATTTTCTCTATATATTCCTATGTAAAAATTCATCCCCCATTGTGGCCTCACCCTACCCCTGGACTATTATTTAAACAAACTTGAATCTATACGATCTGGGGATGCTTTCATTTAAATTTGGGCTTTCCTGGCCTAATAGTTTTGAGAAGAAGATTTTTAAAGATTTTCTCTATATATAAAAATTTATCCCCCATTGCGGCCCCGCCCTACCCCCAGGGACCATGATTTGAACAAGAGGCCCATGGGGCCACATCGCTCACCTGAACAACAATGTGCCATATCGCCCTCGGTAGAATAACAAAGAAATAAATATTGTAAAGTATTCGAATTTTACACTTATTTTTTGCCACACGTAATCTTTGACATTGTACCTTCATGAAATACTGTTTTTACACAGAATAAGAAAATCCTACGCAAGATATAGAACTAAATATTTGGTAGGGGTACACTGTTATATAACTTCTAATTCCCTGTATTTTCGTTCTGCCCCCCTCCCCCACTTAATAAAGCGATCAAAATATATGAGAGCATATAGGTACATTTTCTTCCTCAACTACTTACTAGTTATTGTATTTCTTTTAGAATATAATAGCTATTGTATTTTATCAAAAAAAATCCTACATGTATATATGTGAAGAAGAAAGTTGCACCTCAATGCGCTCAATTTCTCAAATTAAATATATTCAACAATTTAATTTGTCTTCTCCATTATAATTTAATGACTGTTGTTTACCTCGCGTAAACTCATGACTTTTATAACTTTACTCACACTTGATTGATGAATACACTGGAATGAAAAATGTTGTCACGTCACGTGACTCACGTGACTTGTTAACGAGCTATAAAAATCAATGTTACCGTATTGACAGGCACATTGCTCTAATTTACTATGGCCCACCCATTATTTTCATTTTTATTCAAAAATAACAAATGGCTACGAACCAGGATAATTTTCCGCTGTAATATTTTCTTAGGAATAGCGATAATTCTTTTATCCCCGCAACAGAAATGTGTCAGAATTATGGAAACTGTTTTAACGATGTCGTTTTTATTTACTCACATTTCACATTATTCATTGCATAAAGAGGGGGCCCCAGAGAGTAGTTATATACAGCATATCATTCTTTAATTTTTTTGTGTACAAGTATTTAACATACTCTAATTCATATAGAATTTCTAATGATCAACCAAAATTTCAGCGTGAATCGTAGAATTGTAAGCAAGATGAGCTCAAAATTTTGCTAAGTTTGAGTCATATTTTGTTCACACGAGTTTATTACATTCATGCAGCTTAAAATTTTTAAATTGGTATTTCCTATTCGGCATTTAGAATGGAAAAAAATGAATGGCCTCAGATCTGTGTACAAACATAGAATTGTGATGAGCAAATCTCTGTATCTTGCTTATAATTCGAAGCTTTAACACTCAAATATGGTAAGTAAATAGAAATTGTAAACAATTAAACACAGGAAACATGCACTATAACAAATAAAGAACACAATTTATTTTTCAAAATGAATCATATACATGTATATACCTACATATTTCCGTCAGCGATATTAAACTCTATTTAAACTAAATAAACTCGAGAGAATGCCGAGTATCTCAACAAAACATATTGCATTATTCTACCATTACGCAAAAGATGATACCGAATTACCGATAGCCTGAATGAATTGCATTTTAGTTCTTTTTTAATACATCAGATGTTGCTTAAATTGCGCAGGTAAACAGTAAACTGTTTGATTTACCGAAGTCTGTTTGATTTGATACGTAAAAATCAGGAAATACAAGCGACAGTTCCCAGGTTAACGCAAAGCATAAATGAAAACGAAACGAAAATCACAAGCTAACACCAACGTCATATGTGAAAACTGTCAACGCATTGAAATATTTAGCCTCAATTTACTTTACAAAATCGGCACCAATGTATTTTGCATGTTTCAAAGATTCCCTTCGTACACGAACTGTTGCACAACAAACAAATTCATCATTGTCAGATCGACCCGTTTATCATATAGTGTCATGGCTGCTTTAAACAAAGAACCTCGTTTTAGAATTATTGAATACGAGTCTTGGTAAAATGGGTATGCAAACTCGGGCCGTGGCGAAATAAAAGCCGGGGCAGATCGGCAATCGTCAATTCCAAATACGCATTATTTTGCAGCAATATTTACAGCGAATACAAATATACTGGTCCATCAAATGTCCTGAAATTTTAATGAGATTTGCAGATTAATAACTGCCAATCTTTTGTTTTGCCCAGGCCAAAATCTTGCCTACCCATTTTACCGGATGCCGAACCCGAGCTATTAAACTCATTGAAACACGCCTTTCCTTTATTATTATTTTCGTAATAACTCAGATTTGAAACAGAATTAGCACTTAATTTTTGCAATTTATATTTTCCTTCCCATAAGGATTATTCATGCTTAATTACGTTGAATTTGCCTCAGTAGTTCTTGAGAAGAAGATTTTTAAAAAAAAAGGTTTTCTCCGCTTTCAATGAAAATTTTTCTTTCATTTCTGCAATTTATATTCATCTTTCCATAAGAATGCTTTGAGACAAATTTGGTTGAATTTGGTTAAGTGGTTTTAGAGAAGAAGTTCAAAATGTCAAAAGTTTACAGACGGACAGACAGACGGACAGACAGACGGACGGACGGACGACGGACAAAATGTGATTAGAATAGCTCACTTGAGCTTTCAGCTCAGGTGAGCTAACAAACTTGGATCTACATTATCTGAGGATAGTTACATGCCAATTTGAGCTTTCTTGGCCAAATAGTTTTTAAAAGAATTTTTTTTACAGATTTCCTCTATATATTCCTATGTAAAACTTGATCCCAATTGTGGCCCCACCCTACCCCCGGGACCATGATTTAAACAAACTTGAATCTACACTACCTGAGGATGCCTCCACACAAGTTTAAGCTTTTCAGGCCGAATAGTTTATGAGAAGAAGATTTTTGAAAAATACCGACAAATTTTCAATAATTCTCAATTATCTCCCCTTTAAAGAGGGCGTGGCCCTTCACATGAACAAACTTGATTCCCCTTCACCTAGAGGTGCTTTGTGCCAAATATGGTTGAAATCTGCCCTGTGGTTCTTGAGAAGAAGATGAAAATGTGAAAAGTTTACAACGACGACGACAACGCCGCCAACGACAACGACAAACAACGGACAAATTGTGATCAGAAAAACTTACTTGAGCCTTTGGCTCAGGTGAGCTAAAAACTGTGTCCTACTAGACTCTACACAAAAATTTCAACAGTTGGTATATACATATGTTTTACTGTGTTGTTTATAGTACCAGAAAAAATGATGTTGAAGGAGCCATTTCAGCTCAGTTTACATTTAAAATGCACTTTTTCTTGTAAGTGAACATAGTGGGTAACGTTAAGTTTGTATTAAAGGCACACAAAAAAATACAGCACTAGAGATTCATCATTTTATTCTATTCATTCTAAACATCAAAACACATTATGCAAAGTAAAACTTGACATTAATTCTGAGATGAATCAATTACCGTTACATCATTATTCTTCAGTAATCACATACCTTATATTGTCAGTCAACCTTATAACACTTTTAAAAAGATACAGATATAAGATTCATACATTTACAAGTTTGATTTTTTTTACTAGAGTAATTGAAACAAGATAAATCTTGGTCACATTCATTTACAAAGACATCCAATTGTATTGACTTTGATTTTAAAAAAAACTGGACTACAGTTATTACTTTCAAGATTACATTAATATATATTACCATTTAATAATTTTACCTTAAAGAAAATTTGGTGAATTTTTAATAAAAGCACTGATGTCTAATAAACAACACAGGCTAACGTGTGACTGTGTGAAAGAGCACAGCAGAAGATAGAAGGACTATTTTGATTATGCTTCCATTATGAGGCACTGATTACGAATCTCAAAACAAAATGGAGATCTGATTGTATAAATGGTCATGTAATTCTAATGGCTAAAATAAATATATACCAGTATAAAATGTCTGCATTCATAAATTGGGGGGGGGGGTGTTGAGAATAGCTCTAAATTCAAACATGGGCTAATAACTTCATAAAACAATTGGCTGGTTTAATTGCCATTTTTAAACAGAATATAAGACTTTTGCATTACTTGAACTGAATATGGTAAGTGTAAAATACATTTTAATATAAAATGCATAAAATACTGTATAGGTAGTGTTAAGTTTGACTAGTCTTAAGCCTTTTTCAATTCAAGTTTCAAAATTTAAATACACAAAATGTAGAACAAATGTCCAAAGATGGCTTGATTTGAAGAGGGTATGTAAAACCATGTATAAGCACAGTACAAAAACTAAAGGCTAACTAATGGAAGCCTGGTAAAAAATAAAAAATATACAGGTCCTTGAGGGGGAAATGTTTCACACCACCACATATTACACACTACCAAAGTATAAACTAAGTATAACAGCAGAAAATCACAAGCACCGACAGAAATACCCTGTTCTCAAAGGAACACAGATCATTAACCCATTTTTAACACTTATTGAGGATTTTTTTTGGCAGTTTTCATTCAAGAACTTTTATCTTGCAAAGACAAATATTTAACAGAGATTCTGCAGAAATACCCAGTTCACAATGAAAAAAAATGTAAATATTTCCCCACATACTAGTATTCAAACCTCAAATTTCAAACATTTTCTAGCATGATTTTACAATATGACTTTTTTTTTTTTTTTTTTTTTTACATTTTCAACAGGTTCAAAATTTGCTTTACATGCTACAAAAATTCCTATGAATGAAAACTGAGTTTACAACAAAGATCAACAAAGAAAATGCACCAGTTTGATTACAAATAAAAATAATAAAAATCAACAAATGTTTACAAGTCTTCATAGTCTACAGACTAATTGCTTACACATTTTCATCATCTACAGACTTATGTAAAAATTGTGACTGAGATTAGGGGGTAGACTTTTCCGACGCCAGTTAAGGTTAGCTGGTGGAGAGGCATTGTCTGTGGAAACCTTCTCAAAGTCCAGAGTGAGAGCCAGGACTTGTTCGTCATCCAACATTGGTCCTGTGCTGATCACGCTCTCCGAGTCTGAGCTCTCCCCATCCTCCCCGCTCGGAACACTTAGTACACTTGACTGAGGGGACCACCCGGTGGTACTCTTGGACTTCCTACTGTTACGATTCTTGCCCTGAGATCTGGTTGAACGAGTTGGTTTTAATGGAGCACTATACATTCCAGCTAAGGGGTCCATGTTGAAATCTATTTTCAGAATCAACCCCCCTGCCTGGAGTTTCTTTCTGGATTCAGCCTTGTTTAGTCTGGAAGGGTCAGGGTTGGACTGACCCTGATCCAGATGAGCTGGATTTGGTTTGGAGTGTCTCATTGACTGGCTTCGCTCTCGCTGGTCATCGGAGAACACATCATCTTCAACTATCGGAGCACTACGAGTTCTAAAAGCTGGTTTGTGGGGATGTGGAAGAGACTTGTATTCACTCTCAAAACTTGGCACAGGAAATTCTTCGTCCTTTTCCCCATAATCACCCACCGCTTTCAAATAACTAGGGTTTCGAGCCTTTTTAACAGATGGATGAATAACCGAGGAGGGAATATATTCCTCAGTCTCCACACCAGCATTCTGTCCCTCACCATTAATGTGACCAGAGTCTCTGAAGGGGGAGGGGAGGGGGTCTCTGACCCTACCCCTGCCCCCCTCTCCCCAAGTTCATCATTTCTCCTCTTCTCCATTCTCTGTTGGTGGATTTCATCACTGATTGTCTCCATGCCAGATTCCGTAAAGCTTCAGAATACATGGTTTTAGCTGAACTGACTTCTTCTTCTAGAATTTATATTCCTCTTTTCTGTTCCTATAAGAGGCAAGCAACATAAATGGTCAATGTGTTTTATTTGAAATACAAGTTATAAATTTCAACTAAAACATTGAGTGGGTTGATGGTCATTACTCTTGCACACAAAGCTTCCAAGAAGAATTACAGATCTGTTATTCTATACATTTATCAACTAAATTTAATTTGTGAATAAAAAATAATTAAGATTTTTCAGTCAAAGGTACAAATGATTTTTTACCTCCATTGTTTGATTGAACTTTGCCTTCATTTCAAAATATGGCCTAAACAACAAAAAAATACCAAAAAAATTACTCAAATGTATCACAATTCACACATTAAATGTAAAATTACTCAAAAAGTATTTTTAAGATACCCGTATTCATCCTTACTAATAAAGATAATTTGTAGGAAGGCTTTATTCAAGCTGTGTGAGAACTGCATAAGATATCACGCCATTGTGTTACCATGAGAGAGTGCAAATGAAAAGCTAGCATTAAAAAGAACCTATTATTCTGCAAGGGAATGCACTGCCATCACATACAATATAACATTAAATGAGGCTAGATAGTTGTGGCCAATTTTTTCTTCAAATGTTTACCTCCAGAGAGTGCATTGTACTAGTCATGTACCGGTACTCCTTTAATCAAACGCATTATATCTACCTATTATTTCCTTCATGCAAATCTATCAATGGCTTGCACTACAAGCACAAACTTACTTCAGAGTACCATCACATTTCTGCTGAATAACTGTTATATGTACCAAGCTACTACTGATCACATCAAATCTCCATCTGTTTTCATCAATAGCAGCATCTGCATCTTTTTTAATACATGATAATAAAAGCTATGTATCCAAGCAAGCATTAATTCTTGTTATGTTCTGACCTGTAACTGTTGGCCACATCTAAACAAGAACAAGAACAAGGAAAAAAATAAGGTACAAAAAATTATTCTATTTTACTAGACAGATCGTAATGCAAATTTTAAATGTTATTTTCATCACGATCTGTCCAGTCTGATTCACACCGCAGTAGCCAGTCTCTACTACAGAACGACGCAGTTGATTAGAAGGAACTACATTCACCCCTGCGAATGTTATTGTCATTCAAATTTTAGACCACGTGGTTTTATTTGACCCTTTCAGTTTCGCAGTAAAATTCGTACCTCGTGTATATAGTCTATTTCACAGTATCTAGGTTCTTGTAGTCAAATATAAAATTTAGAGATTTATTGATTTTAAACTTTTATCTTTATTAATTGGTGCATAAAATGTGTTCTAGAAATAAATGAGACTATACAAAAATTAGTTTTTGTCTCCTGTTGCAACAACTAACATGCTTAAAAGAGATTCCTCCTCAGGATTAATTTTCGATCCGCGCCTGACCTAGTAATAACATCAATAGCGAAACAGACTATACCATTTTATGCAGATTGTTCCTTGAAAATGGCTTGATATACTAAGTTTTAATGCAAAACAGACACCCATTATTTTTTTTAAAACATGGTATTGTACACCACAAGCATCAAACATGGCTATGATTTTTTAAGCAACCCAATGTTTATATTTTCAACCACTGTACACGTGGTTGAACACGAACGATAACTCTGTTCTGAATATTATCGTTTAATATAAATAACTGCTAGATGGTGAAATAAGACATACATCGTAAAAGCTTTTCCCGTTTTAACATAAATCAAAGTAGGATATGATATGAAAAACGATCAGTACTTGCGTATTTTGAGAATATTATCCGAACACTTATACTTCCGCTCGAAATTTCACAGGAACTGAACAAATCTCGGTGAAGTCTCGTGAACTTTCATTCGAGCACCTCTGGATTTATTACGAACTTAGCAACGATAAAGAAAACATTCCGAACACATTCGCAGGGGTGACATTGTAACTTTTTTCCCGATCGACGCTGTATAGCAGTGCTAGATGGGAAAGTTTAAATGTATAAGTCTTTTATCCAAAAGGAATCCCCAGAAGTTTTAGTCAGTGGTCCACAGACTCAAGAAGATGGCAGCGAACACTTGAACAAAAGCAACGAAGTCCTTCCGAAAACGGTAAGGTTAAAATATCACAACTCAAAATAAATATGTAATGCATATTTTAGGTTTGAGAAGAAGATAAGTACGTCGATACAATTAATAGAGCAAGAGGTTATTTTGCAAAGAAAGGTTTTATTTTTTATGGAAATCTCAAGCAAAATGCTAAATGCTTTAAGGTACGTATACTATAAGCCCAGCCAATTTATTTCGAGGTATTATTATATATGTTATGAATATTTGTCGATGTTTCTAGTCATTTATATGTTAATAAATGACCGTTTTTATATGTTAATAAATGACCGTTGCAAACACTGATTATTTGTGTCAGTATTCTGTATGATAGTTAGCAAAAAAAAAAAAGAAAAGAAAAAAAGCTGCAAATAGCCAGAATTTTGTTTCTCTATTGATAAAAATTTGTGGATAAAAATAGTCATAACGCTATAGAGGAATTTTTTTAAAAATCCGATTGAAAAAATATATTGCTTGGTATGTAACAGGACCGATACTATTTAAACACAAGCATCCAAATGCTTATATTTGTATCTATTTTGATGTTTATTTGCTTGAAATATTTTTGCATCATTATATACGCTCTTTGTTAGGGATATTATAGATAAAACGTCATTTAATGCGCTTCCGTTGCTAAACATGCAGTGTCAGAAACCTTATTTTGAGAACAAATAGATATAACTTAACGATTATCTTCAAAAGTCAATATCAAATTGGTAATGTAACTTTAAACGTTTCATTTAATCGCACAACAGTAAATTTATTCAAACCGCGTGAGACGTTTACTTGCGCTCATACGCCGTGATCAAATCTAACCCGTGTTATTGAAAATTGAACGTCAAAGATTTCCAATGCTGACATAAGGGAAATGATACATCGAGTGTAAATATAAAACATTGAATACCACGTGTGATTTGATAACGACAACTTTAGTCTGCTTATTAATGTAAAAACTTATCACTGACGAGCGCTTTTTCCGTGCGCTAGCGTTTTTGTTGTACACGTATTTCGTACGTCGTCATTCGTTTTCGTTTTTGGTCGTAGTTTGACAGCCAATTTACTACATACCTATTACTATGGTGACTGACAATTTATTTAATCTTTAGTACTTGTGTGAGTGACAATTTACTTAATTTTTAGTACTTAATTTTTAGTACTTGTGTGAGTGACAATTTACTTAATTTTTAGTACTTAATTTTTAGTACTTGTGTGACTGACAATTTACTTAATTTTTAGAACTATAGTGACTGACAGTTTACTGAATGTGCATACATATCGAAACAGGAGACCACCCACGATTCAACCACTGGTGCACAGACTCACAAAGATGGCGGCAGGAACACGTACGTGGAAATCCTTCCAGAAACGGTAACGAAAGGTTTAATATAATTATTATGGTTCCATGTGCATTAGCCTGTGGATTTCAGGGCTTTTAAATGTTGCTTGGGAATTTTAGAATGTGATTTACTTTACAGATCTATAATGTTAATATTATTTACTTAAAGGATTGTTTAGGATATCTTGGAAATCAACATCAAAATGGAAATAAATGCATGTATATACATAACATTATAAACCATCTTTGTATAAATTCCGGAATAATGTATTTCCACAGCAAGATATAATTTCAAAATATTTACTAATTCAAGGTTTGCAAATACGTCAGGCTTTAATTGAATTTAAAAAAAAATGTCGGTATAAAATTATTTTTATTCCAGCAAGGTATGGTAACCCAGTCACCAGTTCCTACCCAGAAGACACAAAGTCAGGTAACCATTCTTTGGAAGATTTTGTTATATAAATTATATTGGCGTTTCTTTGATATTCATTTTAGAACATATCAGAATCTGACTATCATAAATATTTCCGGATATTGAAAAAAAAACCTCTTGTAAGTAAGATAATGAAAACTTTTAGAGTTTACTTACAATTTCCATGATGATTATATTTTCGCAATTTTTTATCTTTAGAAGAGGCGTCGGAGATTTATTCCTTTGAGGGTAGGTATACACAGTTGTTTTGAAACCAATGAAAATAAGACCTTTAATATATATATATATAAAATGTAAGTAAAGAAAGTAAGATCCTAATGTAATTAACATTTCAGTATCATTCCAAAATATTCAAGAATTCCATAAATGTATGTACATACCAAGGTAATAGATGAAATTTTTGACTTGTTTGAACGTTATTAATCCGTCGTTTTACGCTTGCGCTATAAAAGTAATCATTAACTTAATAACAATTTTTTGCAGAAGACAAATAAAAATGGAAATGAATTTTCCGTATTCAAAGGAGCGGATCCCCAAAAACATGGGGTAAAAATAACAAACACATTATTTTAGACTTAGGGTAGTTGTATTATTTAAGCTGAAAATTTTAGCTGAGGAATATATTTCTTTAATTTTTTTAAGAATGAACATTATTTGGAGTCATATTAATTCATAAATAGAAATGTATTCAAAACTACTGAAATGAAAGTAAAAAAAACAAAATCAAATAAAAGTGACGATTGTTACAAAGTCTTTAAAATTTCTAGTTTACTAAATAAAACGTCATCTTACAGTCTGAGAATAAAATAATGAATAAGTTATTCGCCATCACAAAATAGGCACGGCATGCCATTGAGGATAACCGTCCCAGCACCAATAGCAGCAGTTACGCAAGTTGTAGGGTAAGTCTGTAAAATTCTAGTGAAATTGTAGAAATAAAGACCAAAAAGCTGCTCATATATTAATTTTGGTTAGGGGTACTAGTGTCCTCAAAGCTTAGGGAAATTACACTGTGGTATCATTGGACATATTGAAATCCGTTATCATTTCTTGTTGTAAATAACTTTCATTGATATACATGTAGCATAGTTATACAACATTTATTGAATGCACTCCAAATGGAACCTTATTCATAGCCTTGAAATATGTTTAAATATACGTGTATTCAACAAGTGTTAAATCATACTATGACTGAAGTGCCTTGATACTAAAAGACAATTTGGAATATAAATTTTGGCAAGTACAATAAAGTACTGGTTTTAATCTTTATGATTTTATTACAGCTATGCAGAAATACATGTAATGGATCTTGTCATACATACGTGGAAATTGACGAAGTATGTGTTGTCAAACACAATTCAAGATCCACTGAATACCTTATTGTTTTCTTTAAAATATTTGGTCATTTGATTAAACTTCGTATGTATATACTTGTTGTTGAAAATCCTTTTCAACTGTTATTGAAAAAATCTATTTTTCGAACAATAACATGTACCTGCAAAATTTTATGAAATAAAACATTGAACATTGGATTTATATTACTTATTACGATTTCTGACTCATGTAATTGTAAAACAAATGTCGCATGAAATTCTTTTGTATAATCAAGCCCATCATCTTTAAAATTTTTAGTGCCATGATCATAGAGACATGAACCTAGAGCGTTGTAACAGCATCTCCACGGTTTCTACATTGCCTATGCATGTTGTTTCAACACCGCAGATGGTAACTATAATGAACAAAAGTTTCTTTTCTTTTTCATAAAAAGACCTACAGTTTATTTAATTTCCAGGGGTTTTTTCTTCGCGCAATTTTGTTTCTATATAACTAGAAGATTGCTAAATCGGAATATATTTTACATTTAATCTAGTCAAGAAAACAGAAGGAAATAGTGGGGACCACTGAAAGAAAACAATCGGTCAACAGGCAAGAACAAACCACATCCAATATGAACTCAAACATAAAGTATGAGGTAACCAGCCCTAACCAACACAGTAGATATGAAATGAAACCGTACTGTGTATGATTAAACAAATTTTCAACTTTTTTCTATAGTAGCGTTTTCTCTTCTTTTTTCATTTAAGATGAAGAAACGAAAAAGCGATCGAATCAAGAAATACATGGTTCTGTTTTGTATCGTCCTTGTCTCGGTCGTTGTATCAACAGTCCTGGCTGGTTACATCGGATCTAAGAGTGTCGAGAAGGATATTCCTGATGAGACCAGTCTGGAGCTTCAGAAAATGTCAGAAAGGGAATTTCTGGAAATGTTGTATTCAAATCTTATAGAGATTAAAAGCGCTTTACAGTTTGGTAATAATCGTGATTTCGGCAATTTCAATGTATACAATTACCGATATTCAAGTGATTAGTTTGCGTAATTTCGATTTATTTTTACTTTTAAGGTTTCGATACTGTTGAGAGGAAGTCTGTCAACAAAGAGCATTTTCAAAATTTTACAATCGGTAAGCATCAACTTTCGTCTTCACGTTTACTGAAAGCATTTGAAATATCCTTTTTCTAATAAATATGTTTACTTATACTTTATCTATCTATCTATCTATCTATCTGATGTCATTTTATGTAAACAATTAATTTTAATGAAACAGATTTGAAAAATGAATCAAAAATGGTCAGCGAATTGGTTCTCCAGCGTTTTCTGAACGAAACAGGTATGCATCTAAACACATAGTATTTATCAACTAATTTACGATTCATCTATAAACCTTGAATTATATTTATATCCCAGTTATATTTTCTCCACTTTTAAGAAATGACTGGTTTTTTTATTATAAAAACATATCGCAATACAGCTAGTTTTAACCAATTTGAAGCATATCAGTAAAAGCATCCATTTCCTAATTTGTTTAGCTCATTTAATTTCAACTTTAATTCAAACACCAAATGAAAAACTTTCCACATCGGTAAACTATGTTTTTATTATCTGTTTGATATTTGAAATGCTTGAATTATTTCTTGGACGATCGAAACTAACGAAGTAAGAGCAAAAATCTTCAGGCCTTGAACTCGCTGATCTCAAGTAGTTGATTTACCATTTCTGCAAGCATGAAACACAAAGTTTTTGAAAAAAGTGCATACATTTTCATAATATAATGACATGTTTTGAACATTTTAGATTTTATATCTTGGAAAGAATACCTCAATAAGAAAATTTACACCATTATATTTTCGTTAGGTAAGTATTTCATTTCCACAACATCTCGACCGTAACGTTAAAAAGGTGATCATTCATTGTCATTCTTGAGGTTTAGGGATCACCCCTGCGAATGTGTTCGGAATGTTTTCTTTATCGTTGCTAAGTATATAATAAATCCAGAGGTGCTCGAATGAAAGTTCACGAGACTTCACAGAGATTTGTTCAGTTCCTGTGAAATTTCGAGCGGAAGTAAATGTGTCCGGATAATATTCTCAAAATACGTAAGAACTGATCGTTTTTCATATCATATCTAACTTTGATTTATGTTAAAACATGAATTATTTAAAATGTGTGTTTTATTTCACCATCTAGCGGTTTTTAAATTAAACGATTATTTTCAGAATTATCGTTCGTGTTCAACAACGTGTAGAGTGGTTGAAAATATAAACATTGGGTTGCTGAATAAAATCACAGCCATGTTTGATGCTTGTTGTGTGCAATACCAGGTTTAAAAAAAATAGTGGATGTCTTTTTGCATAAAAACTTAGTATGTCGAGCCATTTTCAAGGAACATTCTGCATAAAATAGTCTGTTTCACTACTGATGCTATTACAAGGTCAGGCGCGGATCGAAAATAAACCCTTAGAGTGGATATTTACTTAGCATGTTAATTGTTGCAACAGCAGAAAAAAAAATTATTTTTTGTATTGTTACATATATTTCTAGAACACATTTTATCCTCCAATTAAAGAAGATAAAGTTTAAAATCAATAAACGTTTAGATTTTATATTTGACTACAAGTACCTACTAGATTCTATGAAATAGACTACAAACACGAGGCACGATTTTTACTGCGAAACTGAAAGGGTCAAATATAACCACGTGGTCTAAAATTTTAATGACAATAACATTCGCAGGGGTGGGGATGTCGATCTTGACCCGACATTGCTTCAGTAATGAAATGGATCCCCCCCCCCCCCCACACACACACACACACACATTTTATTACTTATAACTTATTTAATTCCGCCGGGGAAGGGGGGGGGTACATTTGTTTGCTGTATAAAAGGGGGAGGGTTCCGAGGCCTATTTTAGGTAAGTTTACCAATTAATCAATACACTGTTTTGTAAATTATTTGATGATTATAGTTCTTGGCTAATGAGAACCAAGAAAATCTGCGAAAATAGACCACTATGAATGTCATGAAATTTTAATGAGCAAACATGAATTGTCTACTGTCTTAAATGAGGATCCTGTGCATGTTAAGCTTTTTATCTATGCATGTATGAAGTTAGAAACATGTGATCTTAGCTTTGTTAAGCGATCAAGATAACTCTATTTTTTTCTATCATAGTTTGCGTACACAACTGTACTAATCACGTTGATGGAGACTATCAGTCCTGCAATACGTGTAATGGATTCGTTTCATGCGGTGGTCATGTTTTATCGAACAGGGACTGTCCATCAGCTCTTGTGTGGGACAGTCTTACAGGTAGATGCGAGTACAGCTCCTCTACCTGTGACCCACAACATCTACCGAAATTAAAATGAACATTTTAAAACTGTTTGTTTTATTAGCTATTTGCGAGATGACGATCTTACATGTAATAGCAAATTTTAAAGTATGAAAAAATCAACTGTCTTGAAATTGGTTGATTTTCCCTTTTCTCAAAATTTAGAAGTTTTATTGTTGGCTGCACAACAGTGCACGTGGTTAATATTTTAAAACAATTAACCCGCAAAAGTAGATTCATGTAAATATTAGTTCACGTTAAGAACCCCTACCCTACTTCTAAAAAGAATTACGTTTAATTCATACTTAGAGAACTAATTTACAAAACAACTGGAACAGGTATCAAGATGTCTGTAACATTCAGCCCAGATTGTTTTGAATTGACATTTATTTTTACCGATGAAAAATAACGTCAATGTGCCTTCATAGACACGGGGGTTCTAAGTATAGCCTGGAATTTTCTTAAGATAGATCTCATGCCGACTGATATATTAGGGTTACCTACATTGAGGCAAAGTTTCTACATTAAAGTGCAAGATTCGACCATTTTCCCATCAATTAACCCCTCTGTTACTTTTTGTCCCCCGCCGCAACGCGGAGCGGGGACATAGAAATCCCGGGCTTCCGTCCGTGCGTCCGTGTGTCCGTCCGTCACATTTTTTTGTAAGCGCTCTCATGCCTACAAATTTTGACCGATTTTCATTAAATTTATACCAAATGTTTATACTACTATTACCTTGGTCAGGTTCGAAAATCAGCATTGGTCGATACTTTTTGTTGGAGTTATGGGACTTTGACCACAATAATGACTCCGTTTTATCAAAAAATTGACATTGTAAGCGCTCTCATGCCTACAAATTTTGACCGATTTTCATTAAATTTATACCAAATGTTTATACTACTAATACTTCGGTCAAGTTCGAAAATCAGCATTGGTCGATACTTTTTGTTGGAGTTATGGGACTTTGACCACAATAATGACTCCGTTTTATCAAAAAATTGACCTTGTAAGCGCTCTCATGCCTACAAATTTTGACGGATTTTCAATAAATTTATACCAAATCTTTATACCACTAAAACTTTGGTCAAGTTTGAAAATCAGCATTGGGCGATACTTTTTGTTGGAGTTATGGGACTTTGACCACAATAATGACTCCGTTTTATCCCAAAATTGACCTTGTAAGAGCTCTCATGCCTTCAAATTTTGAGGATTTACATGAAATGTATACTAAATGTTTATACCACTAATACCTTGGTCACGTTCCTAAATCAGCTTTGGTCGATACTAGTATACTGCTTGACCGGCGGGGACCCAGGAATTCTATTCTTGTTTAGATTTAAAATCTTCAAAATAAGTCTGCAGCTGCGCAGTTCTACAGCTGTTCTAAGTGATTACATTGTTCTGTTCTTAAATGCATAATTTGCTTATAAAACAACATATTGAGCGTCATATTTATTGCTTTTGTACCTTTTGACAACAGTTTTAGTAAGTTTTGGACAGAAATAAGCCAGTTCAAGAAATGTAAAAGATAGCCGCACCCCCCCCCCCCCCCCCCAAGGGCATGGTCACAATTTTGGTCAAAAAATATTTTTCCGATTTTAATGTTAACAATGCTTCAAAAGGGCATTTCTAATAGGCAACCAAAGTGTAAGTGTCATTTGTTGAGTTTTAAGCGAGTTACGGAGCTTACAATTCTTTGCTATGTAAACAAAGCTTTTGTTTACATTTTGAATGTTGAAGTGAAAATTCTAGTTTTAGACCTATAATGAATGTGTTAAACGTTAGAAACTGTTTATTTCTGCTTTAAATGAATAAAAAGACAAATCAGTTTGATTTTTTTTTCACCGGTTTATTGAACCTATGTAAACAAAAACAGGGCACGAGCCTTGTTTACATGATAAAAAGTTGTGAGCCTTGAGTCATACTAAAACTCTACGACTGACTCTCAAATAATCATTAGAAATACATTCATGAAGCCACTGTAAATAATAAAAGTGGCACAATGAAATTTAACCAAAATCGTGACCATGCCCCATTAAAAGCAGTCTGATAAAACCATTCTCCTTCTACTTACACTCGCCAGCGTTTGACATTGATATGAGGTCTTCTTAACAAGACCTCAACATCTGCATACAATCTTAATATACCCCGACCAATCACAGAAATGATTTTATCTGTTTTGTGCGAGGTTTAACTCAATAATGGACGTATCATAGAAAACAGAGAGTGTAAAGGAGAAGGGAGTGATTTTAATCAGACTGAATTAAAAAACATTCTTTTACGTTTTTAATTGGATTCATTAACCTTATAGGATAATATACACATTGCCCTTTGGTTTCATTAAATATTTCTTACCTTGGGTCTCGCCCTATAATTTGTAAAAAGAAACTCTGTAAAAAATTAATCGTGGTTGAGGGTACTAATTGTTTTTATTCTGTACTGCATTACATTGATTGTATTTGTTTGTTTTGTTTTTTAATAAAAGATTAAGGCAAATATAAGTGAATTCTTCAAATTAAGAGTTTATTTCTACTTAAAATTGACGTTTTATCTCTATCAAATAAAGGCTCCTCAATAGAGTTAATATCTCGATGTCTGGACCTTTTAATTTTGATCAAAATTACACGAATAATCATTTAGCCGTTTTTTACACAAACAAAGTTTACACAATTCATTCCAGTTTAAATTGTGCTGCAATATGAAAGTTTAAATTACTTTACATGTCAAAATCAAAAGTGGTTTGTTTCATTATCATGCTTTTACTGTGTCTTTGAAAGTTCCAATGTTTTCCCATAAATCACTGTGTCTTCTCATTATTACGCTATAACTTCTTTATAAAATCTTTAAAATTATCTTCCTATCATTTTGACTACACTTGGTGTAGCGTCCACAAAAGCAAATCTTTATATACATTAAGTGCACCATGTCAAATTTAAGATCGTTATTAATTTTTTATCCAGTTTAACAGTTTGTTTCAATATTATTTAATGGTTTCTGTCATGCCTTTTCCTAGATTCAAGCAACTACAAAGACGAAATAAACTTGTAAATCAATTCAACTAGCTTAGATAAACATAATGTATAAATAGGACCTTTTCACTGCATTCTTGGCTTGTGATTTCTAAACAGAAATCTAGCATTCATCTTTCTGTGTCTTACCTATCTATCAACCATGGACTTTACTTTTCTGTAGCCTACAGTCGTCTTTAAATTACGAATTTGGTACGTCAATATATTGACGCAGTATGAGATAAACAACACCGTTCGATAGTACTGATAACAATACATCGAAATACAGAATACCAATACACTAATAATTCAAAAGCTTATTTGAATACTCAAAATGGTATACAATTTGGTCTGTAAGGTATATAAAAATGTTTGATTTTAGATTATGTTATTATTCAAATAAAATGTATATTGTTATTTCACTGTCAACACATTCATATTAATCGAAGACAATCTCTAGAGCAATATCTCTTATTGCTAGTTCTTCTTTTTATAGTCTTTTATAAAAGAATCTGAACATGACCAGCACTGAAGTTTCGTTAAGAATAAGTTTTAAGTTGGAATTTTTTTTTAGAAATGAAATGTAAAAGATATATTTCGGGAAAAAATTATTGATGAGACCATGGTTCCTTCATCTCCGGTGCAGCATACATAGAAAGTATTATACTTGTTATATGTTTGTGATGTGACTGCTTTAATAACTAAAACTTGAGAAATAATAGTGAAAAATATAACCGAACAAAAACGGCAAATTGATGTTTTTAAAAATAAAACATACTCAGGATGCTGATTCAGACCTACTGAATGCATGGCAGACATTTGCACAAATCTACATAAATGTACGTCCCAAAGAGGGGAAACTGGGGGAAGGGATCCTACTACCAGACCACGACCCTAAACAATTTGGCGATATTTATAGAATAGTGTCTCATCTTAGCAACGCTAACTTCCACATACAATGAAAAGATCTATCATAAGTAAAAAAAAAAAAGCATTTAGATATCTCTAGGTTTAATATCCAGTTTTGAGAAATGAATTCTGAAATATTTTTTTTTTATAAACAATGAAGAAAACCAGACACAAATGTAGGAGCGTGTATTTCCATGTCAGACGAATGAAATCCAGATTGCCGCTTTTTTAAAACGCCAATAAAACCATTCTCCTTTAAATCCGTAAGGTCACAAAAATTTAAGTGAAGTTGAAACATCACTATAATTTTTGTAAGTCCGTATATATATAATCTTGATAAACATAATTATTAGACATCTACTTACTGCTTCATGATACTAACTTTGATGACATAGCAACGCTAGAATACGTCGGTTGTAAATTTAAGACGACTGACATTTTTCAAGCGATCATTACACAATCCTTTAAATATTTTCTTTACTTACAATATATTCTCAAAACGGAAGTGAAGATCCTGACTCCTGTGTACATCTAGATTTTATACTGTGGTCATGGTAAGTTAAAGGGACTTGGACACGATTTGAGATCAAAAATTTTATTTTTATTTTTTTTGTATAAAATGGTTTACTTGTGCATTTTAAATGATTGACCAAAATATTAAATGTTAAAGTCAAGTTACATGCGAGATACAGAGGTAAGAATTGATAGTCATGTAAACAAAGCTCGAGTCTTATAGTTGTTTACAAAAAATGTAATGTAGAATTTTACTATTTCTTAGACAAAATGACATGTAAAAAACAATTTAAGCTAAATCAATATCTTCATAAATACTATTATCAACAAAAGAAAGTTACATTTGATTAAACTTACACCAATACAACACATATGTAAAAATGACAACATTTGAGCTTTGTTTACAAAACAAAGAATTATGAACTCTGTATCTTGCTTATAACTTGATAGTTGACTTTCAAATTTTGACATAGTATTATAAACTTCTACATTTATCAGTATAAACATTGAAAATGGAAAAACAAAATTTGAAAATTTTATGTCAAATCGTGTCCAAGTCCCTTTAATAAGTACTTTTCATTTTTTCTTTTTCTGAAACTTATCATGGTTTATAACAATTTAATTTTTCCACATCCTACTCGTCCCTTCGAAATGAATTCTAATCGAAAACGCAAGTCATAATTGGTATATTTCATTTGTAGAAATACTATTTGTTCACCATTTTTAAGAGTACTATTGTTTGGATTCATATAAAATTCATTTCACAACATAACTGCATATGTTAGGTTAAAGATTTCTTAACGTATTTCTTTCAGAAATCTTTGATTTTAAAGTTTTAATGTATCACATAAAATTATATAAAAGATTGTTTGTGCGTTGTCTGTCACTTTTAAGATGACGTTCACTATGATGTCATTCCCATCTTCAAGCTAAACGTTTTCCCCAAAAGTTTTAGATGTTTAGATTCCCTGCGAATAATTTTTAACATGCACATGCAGCAAAAATTTATTTCATATACGACCAGCAAAACTTTGTCAAAAAAGCAACTTATTCAAGACTATTGGTATATTTAGATGTATTAGCTTTACATTTATATACGATTTCATACATTTTTCGATTATTTTTTGTATTAGCATTATAATATTTTTTTTTAAACCATATATTACGTAATTATACCTTTAGCATACTAAAAATACTTGTGTTAAAATCATATATTTTATTTAGGAGCTGAACGAAGTGGTGTTAAATGTTGGCAGAACAAAACTGGAAAATGGACAAGAACAACCTACAACCGATATGACCACAACGAAACAGAGAGAAGTAACATATTCCATAATTAATGCCAACAATGGAATCTATTTAGAAAAAAATGCTTTGATAAATCTGCATTCAAGAAAATAAACCTGAGTTTATATAATATATTAAATCTACATCGTAGTCAATTTCTTTTTTTCCAGATCAAGCTGAAGACGTCAAAAGGACATATTTTGATAAAATACGTGGTTTTGTTTTCTATAATCCTGCTTGCTGTCGTACTATCAATAGTCCTTGCCGGTTACTAGTACTTCAGTACGAAGAGTCTTGTAGAAGGTATCCCAAATCAGGTCAAAAAGGATTTGCAGAAGATGCCAGAATGGGAAATTCTTAAGAAGCTGCCGTCTAATCTTTCAGAAATGAAATATGCTCTACAACTTGGTAAAAATATTTTGATCATTTAATAAAACATATCCCACCTGAAAAGATACATTGCAATTGCATGAGATCAGTAGCTAAATATCGTTTTTATAATAATCATTCTTTACCATATAGATTTTAAAAATGAAACAAAGATCGCTAGCGAATGGCTTCTACAGCGTTTTTTAAACGAAACAGGTATGTTGTGTACTTAAACAAGTTACCACTAAGGGCTGGTTAACTGTCTATTGCAAACATGTTTACAACATTGAATTGTAATCAGAAATGCCAAACAAATTAAATATAAAAATATATTTACTTTTCTTTACTATTTCTAGATGATATATGGCGGAAAAAAGATGTTCATAATACAATTTATATCATGATTCATTCTTCAAGTAAGCATTTTTGTCCAACCAGGTTTATTAGATTCCTGAAGTGGTGGTTTTGGGTCAAAGATATCGGTTTCTCATTGAAAGCAAAATGAAATAAGAATTTTTCAATTTCCTTGTAACAAGATAAGTGTAATAACATTATGTATAGTGTACTGGCACTGTACCAGTTATCGGCTATAATTTTACGTTTTCTTTTCGTGTTTCCTTTTTAGCTCACCTGAGCTGAAAGCTCAAGTGAGCTATTCTGATCACATTTTGTCCGTCGTCCGTCTGTCCGTCTGTCCGTCCGTCCGTCCGTCTGTCCGTCTGTCTGTCTGTCCGTCTGTAAACTTTTTACATTTTGAACTTCTTCTCTAAAACTGCTTATCCAATTTCAACCAAATTTGGCACAAAGCATCCTTATGGGAGGGCAAATATAAATTGCAAAAATAAAAGTCCGATCTGTATTCAAAGCGGAGAAAACCTTGAAACTGTAGAAAAAGGGGGGTGCATTTTTAAAAATCTTCTTCTCAAGAACTACCGAGGCAAATTCAACGTAGTTTAGTAATAAATTATCCTTATGGGAAGGAAAATATAAATTACAAAAATTAAGGGGTAATTTTGTTTCAAATCTAAGTTATTACGAAAATAATTATAAAGGAAAGGCGTGTTTCAATCAGTTTAATAGCATCGGGCTCGGCATCCGATAAAATGGGTAGGCAAGACTTGGCCTGGGCAAAACAAAAGATTGGCAGTTATTAATCTGCCAATCTCATTAAAATTTCAGGATATTTGATGGACTAGTATATTTGTATTCGCTGTATATATTGCTGCAAAATAATGCGTATTTGGAATTGACGATTGCCGATCTGCCCCGGCATTTATTTTGCCACGGCCCGGGTTTGCATACCCATTTTACCAAGACTCGTATTCCATACTTCTAAAACGAGGTTCTTTGTTTAAAGCAGCCATGACATTATACGAAAAAGGGTCGATCTGACTATGATGAATTTGCTTGTTGTGCAACAGTTCGCGTATGAAGGGAAATTTTGAAACATGAAAAATATATTGGTGCCGATTTTGTGAAGTAAATTGAGGCTAAATATTTCAATGCGTTGACATTTTTCACACATGACGTTGGTGTTAGCTTGTTCTGATTTTCGTTTCGTTTTCATTATTTATGCTTTGTAACCTGGAAACTATCGTCTGTATTTCGTGATTTTTACGTATCAAATCAAACAGAGACTTCGGTAAATCAAACAGTTACGTTAACTGTTTACCTGCGCAAATTAAGCAAAATCTGATGTAGGGGTACTGAAATACAATTCATTCTATCGGTAATTCGGCATTATCTTTTGCGTAATGGTAGATTAATGCAATAGGTTTTGTTGAGATGCTCGACATTTTCTCTAGTTTATTCAGTTTAAATAGAGTTTGATATCGCTTACGGAAATATGTAGGTATATACATGTATATATATAATTCATTATACATGTAGTGCAAGTTTCTTGTGTTTAATTGTTTACAATTTCTATTTACTAACCATATTTGAGTGTTAAGCTTCGAATTATAAGCAAGATACAGAGATTAGCTCACAATTCTATGTTTGTACACAGATCTTAAAAGCTAAAGATTAAAAAAGTAAAAAAAAAATGTCAATATTTATTACGAAAATTTTCAAAATCTGTTCTTCCAGAAACCAACTTATTGAATTGTAAACTTAACCTTTTTAGCTCACCTGAGGATGGGGCCACAATTGGGGGGGGGGGGGGGGGGTCGAAGTTTAACAAGTGAATATATAGATTAAATCTTTAGAAATCTTCTTCTCGGAAACTAATCGGCCAGGAAAGCTGAAACTTGTGTGGAAGCATCCTCAGGTAGTGTAGAATTAAAGATGTGAAAAACATGACCCCTGGGGGTAGGGTGGTGCTACAATGGGGGATCGAAGTATAACATATGATTATATACAGTAAATCTTTAAAAATCTTCTTCTCAGAAACTAATTAGCCAGGAAAGCTAAAACTTGTGTGGAAGCATCCTCAGGTAGTGTTGATTCAAATTTGTGAAAATCATGACCCCTGGGGGTAAGTTTGGGCCACAATGGGAGGTCGATGTTTTACATAGGAATAAACAGAGTTATTCTTTAAAAATCTTCTTCTCAGAAACTAATCAGCCAGGAAAGCTGAAACTTGTGTGAAAGCATCCTCAGGTAGTGTAAATTCAAAGTTGTGAAAATAATGATCCCCAGGGGTAGGGTGGGGCCACAATGGGGGGGGTGTCAAAGTTTAACAAAGGAATATATAGGGCAAATCTTTAAAAACTAATCAGCCAGATGATTCTTTATAATTGTTAAGACTTTGGCCCCAGGACAATTCTTTGGCCTCACGAGAAGGTTCAGAGTTTGATGTACGTTTATATCCCATATATAAACTATTGTTACGGATCTTTTTTAGAACTGCAATACTCAACATATGATATGGCTATAAAATCATCCTGTTAGAAAAGGGACTAATGATTATAAACATAAGAATATCCAGGGGAAAATGGATTTTATTTATACAGGATTTACATGAAGTATTGTACATTGTCCAGATAGTTTGTATTATGACTCCATTGAGCTGATTTTATCATACCTATTGTTCCTCAGGTGAGCGATGTGGCCCATGGGCCTCTTGTTTCTTGATATATTGGAATAAAACTTTTCATACTTTAAATTGTGAACTCTTTATTTATCCATCGGTTAGATTACATCATCATTTAGAACCCAAAACATATTGTTTCTGTGCTTTTTAGCACGCCCCGAATTTGCCGAGGTTTTATGATTTACTGTACTAGTTATCGGCTTCGTGATAATAACATAGTAAAATCCTTGTACATGTTGATTTTATATTCTGCAAAGTGTAAATTGAATTATGTCCCTTGCGGGGTCAAATATAAGGTCGTAGGGGTTATTATACATAAACAAAACACATAAAATTATTCGCTTATTATCATACGGTAATACACAAAATCTTACGCTAATCAATACATAATTATACAATCAGGCGTTCAACTGCGCCATGAATCTCTCGGAATATAGTGAGTTCCTTTTATTTATAAATGTTATATGTAATGATATTATATGCCAAATCGAAGAAGGGATATAATTACGTACCACAAAGAGGTCATATTCTATTTTTAACTTATTACGTCACTTCCCCCACAGCTGAAAGTGCAAAGATGTAAATCAGCGGTAAACAATGATCGTTAAAGCTCATGTTTAAAACATATTGAAGAAGGTTTTCAAGCAAACTTACTTTTCTTTATTCGAAACAGACGACTGAATTAAAAAATCTCGGATAGTTGCGTGCTATAAACCCGAACCCACAGTTTAGCCGATATCTGGTCTTAGCCGATAACTGGTACAGTACCAGTAGCGTCAACGGAAATTGTACTGTATACAGGGAAATATTCATCCCCGTTTAATTTTTGCCCTTTTTGCCCTCGTTGTCAGCGGGCGAATTTTAGAATAGGCGAATCCCAAAGTCTCCTTATTTCTCTTTAAACAAAACTGTGTCTGGGCGAAACTTGTTGCAAGTGTAGAAAGGCGAAGATTACACGGGGCGAAAATAACTCTGTATAGAGTATTGATTTCTAGCGTAGATTACTATAACGATGACGATCTATAAAAACTCATTTAAATTTCTTTAGAAAATTCTTACATTAATTAGATTGTACAAGGTTTAATTCACTTATCCTTATTATTTTATTTATCATTTCTATAATAGTTTGTGTCAACAACTGTACTGGTCGTAATAATGGAGACTACCAATCCTGCTACACGTGTCATGGATATGTTTCATGCATCAATGACATCTTATACGAAAAGACTTGTGCAGAATTTCTTGAAAACAAACCTCTCCTGTGGGACAACATTAAACGTAGATGCGAGATACGTTCCTCTACCTGTGACCCAGACTATCTATCAAAATTTGACTGAAGAACTATTGCAAAAAATCTTTTTTAGTCAAAAATTGTACATGTATTTGTTTATTGTGTTTTTATAATTACAGCTGCATGCTGTCTTAACTGGTTTGACGCTAGAAACACCTTTTAAAATAATCAATTTAATACGACTATTCCCAGTTATGTTACACCCAGCTTTTTTAACATAAGTACATTATATGTATTGTGTTTTGAAAATGAATATTTAAAATAAAATGAATTGTTTATTTGCTTATCGTATGTCATGTTCTTCGAATACTGTAAACTGTTAGATTTGGTGCATAAGATATATGACGCAAACTTATTTTTAACAAGTTCTATGAACATATACCTGATTGTTCCTAATTTTTACATAAAACCGGTATATGCATGTATATTTGCGTGACATTTAGCGATGTATTTGATTACGCAGAAGACGTTCTCTGTTATTTAAACACTTTATTATTACAAAATTTGTGGCCAAAAATGATTTTATTTACAATAAAATTAGTTTTACAGAAGATATAGAAAAAGTATTCCTTAAGATATTCAATTGAAGTATTGAGATTAGGATTTAAATTTTTTTTTTAATTTTTGATAACTTCACTGTATTTCATGAGACGAGACCGCTTTGAATTATCTACTACATTCAAAATTTATAATAATCTAGTTCCTTTTTATCTAAAAGATATAACTCATTATGAAAAAACTACAGAGCGATTTTAAAAAGCCTCTTAAGTATTTCTTCTTTGGTGAAAGATTTTTAAGTATCATTCTTCTTTGGTTAAAGATTTTTAAATATCATTCATGCAAAATTAAGGCATAATTGTATTCTTAAATATTATCTTTATCGATGTTATATGATAGCAGAACCAATGTGTTAATGTGGAAGTTTAAAAGATGCACATCATTGGTCCTTCGTTTGTAAAAAATATCATGATAAAGACAAAAAATTAAGGTTATTGAAATTTTTCTTAAAAATAATGTTTGGTACAGGTGATGCACTAGTAATTTATTGTGCAATACATAACAAATCAAAAATAAATGAATAAAAAGTTGATATGCAATTTAAACGCATATAAAATTCTGTGACCAGTTCATGTCAACCTTTTGCAATTATTATGCATAATAAATAAGAAAAGATGCAAATAATGTTTTTTTTTCAAATTTTTTTTTCCCTTTGCAGCTTTAAAAAATGTGTTCTCACAATCAAGTTATTCACTGTTAATTCGCTTTACCCCCAGCTTTTTTATGATGCATTTAATATCAAAACTTAAAAATGGACTTCATTAAGTTTAAAAAGAGGTACATAGAGATTTTAGAACTGGTTTCAATTACTTATATTTTGATCACAATACATTTGTACAAAAGAATAATCGATTTTCATTGGTAGTTGTGCAAGACAGTACCAGACATTTTATAGCGTTGCATGTCTTTTATGCAAGGTTGTTTGCACTTATGTCCTTTACACTTTCCCCAAGCAAATAAGTGGGTTAATTTCATGTTTCCGACTCGGAAATTTACATCTATAGCTAGAAATTTTCAAAGTTTTGTGAAAAGTTTTTTCTTCTATAGAAAAGAAAAATTGAAAAACCAAAAAAGGTTTATGGAAAAGATGTCAGAAAATGAAAACATGTATCTTTTAAACTCACTCCAAAATATGAATTAAAAGCGAACTTTTTATGCTGTTGAATCAGCGCGTTCAAACCCAAGAAAGAAAAAGCTTATCACGTATATACTAGAAAGTTTATGCAGTTGTAAAGTTTAGTCGGTTGTTGGATCTGTCCATTGTTACATAATTCTGAACGTATCTTCTTGTATATCACTCAAGACATTATCGATCCGGAAGTAAAATACCAATCGATTCGACCAATCATCGATACCATCTGCGGTCATGGTGAGTGTAGCAGAGATTTTCTTTTCATTTTTGAAGAAAAACACTTTGCCTAATAGTAATTCCTAATTCTAATTACATGCATCAATTGAATTTAATTGGATTGATGATTTTAAGATTTTTAGATAGATCCCAGTTACATATAAAAAAAACTACATGTTCATTTTATTTTTAAATAGATAAATTTTCATTAAATTTACACTTGTATACTATCTTGCAGGATACCCCAGAGGAATCTACTACTGATCCACAAACTGAAAGTGATGGCGGAGGTACTCCAAACACGTACGTGGATTTACTATCAGAAGCGGTAAGAATTTATTTCTGATTTCACCTTTGCATTGTATTTAAATCTGGCTTGAATTATAAGATTGATACTTATATCATTTGTTACACTGCTTAGTGAATCTCATATGATGTTCAAATTTTACAACAAAACATAAATGCAGTACACTTAAATATAAAAAGAAATAAGCAAATATTCCAGCAGAACAATATGTTGGAAATAGTCTATGTAACACTGAAAATGAACGATGAAAATGATTGTTAAGACATAACAAAAATGATTTTTTTTTAATTTTATCTTTTTTGTAGCATGGTGTAGTTGGTAAATCTGCTATACCCTTTCATATGACACAAAGCCAGGTAAATTTGGATAGGAAAAATGAAACACTTTTAAAACATGCATTGAAAACTAGAAGGAATAACCCAATGCATTGGAAAAATACGAAAATTGAATTTTCGCCGTATGAATATACTGTCTACATAATTTTTTTTACCTTTTATATTTGTTTTATATTGTTTCCATCTTAGAATTATTGAAATCACGTTTTCGCCTTTAAAAAGTATTTAATAATTGATATATTTCTAAACTGATTACAACCTTGGCATAATTTTTACAAATGCGGTGAATATGACTCTTTTTTGTTTATCTTTAGAAAAAGCGTCGAAAATTCATTCCTTTCAAAGTACGTATTCATGGTCGTTTATTGAATGATTGAAAATAATTTAAAACTTCGAAAAATACATTATCAAGATCTTTATCAATTTTTTTTTACATTTTAGTATCATTCTAAAATATTCAAGAATTCCAAAAAGGTATGTTCAATGTCTATAAAAAGGTAATATCTTTGGCGTACTAAGTTTTTTTTTATTCTATCAAGATTGGAAACATTTTGTCTGTTATAAGTTTATTATAACTCTTATTATCTAAATGTACATATTTACTACATATTTTATTGTAGAGGATGAGCAAAAAGGGAAATGACTTGTCTGTATTCAAGGGAGGTGATCCTCACAAGCATGGGGTATATACATGAATATATAATTCGTACTACTCAAGTGGTCTACCTGAGGTTTTATAAAAATTAGATAATGAATAACTTTACCAGATGTAAAACTATGCACTCAGTTGATTGAACAGCCCCCCCCCCTCCCCAAATACGAAAATTTAGAATAAACATGCATCTTTAAAACGGATCAAGTTACTTATTAATATATTCAACATTAGCTAACAGCATTTATTGTTCTTAGGCTAGACACGCAATCGAGGATAACCGTATCAGCACCAGTAGTAGCAGTTACGAAAGTTGTAGGGTAAGTTGGTGCAGACGGGTTTGTAATATTATGCATATTCGTTATTTTCCAATGTTAAACATCAGCAGCTACAGTAGCAGTTGTGTTTATTGTATGTTTAAATTCTGCAAAAAAGGGAACAGGTCTCTGAAACATCATAAAATATTATAGTTGCAAATGCTAGACGGTAGTAGAGTGACTGAAAATACAAGGATTTTTTTTACTTGCGACAACGGAAATAAGGAAGTTTATGGAACATTAAATACATGTGAAGTTTTGACATATTCTTTATTCTTATGCTTGGGTCTTTAAATCAGGTAGATTATATTGAACAGAAAAAATATATGCAGATGTAAAAATCTATAAATGTCTGTATATATATATACGTCATCAATTGACATTAAAGGGTGAAGTACTTAATATAAAAAAAAAATAAGATAGGGTTTAAAAAGTGACAAGTTGCAAAAGAAGAAAGGCGAGGAATTGGAAAAAAGCCAAATATGCCAACCATTGCTTAGATTTTAAAACTCTTTAAATTGTATAATTTATGTCTTTTCTTGTGTGCTGCATTTGCGTGCAAATAGAAGTTTATCAAATGATTTATACGAGTTGAACAATACGAAAACGAATCATGTATATAGAATATATAGATAACAGAGATCGAATTATAAAGTATTATGCATGAAATGCCCAAGACTACAAAGTAAAAAGTATTTTTAGTTTAATGGTTGTTTGAAAAATAGAGTTACACTAACGTTCGACAAAATTATCATTGAATAGAGCCGGTCTAAACCTCTGATTTATCATGATAGATGGATTATATACACATGGCTAACAACATATTTATAATGCATTTGTTTGCAAGATACTTTAGCAAAAGTGTTCGTAAAAGTAAGCCATGTGCACTTAAAGCTCTGTCTTGTAAAAATGCAAGTTTTAGTTATTTAATAATATTTTTGAATTATTTAATTACAGCCATTTAAAAATAATGGGTCCTGCCATACATATGTTGACATTGAAGAGGTAAGTACATATGGAGTGTTTTGACACACATATAAGCTTTGCTTCACTGAATATCTTGACAGTAAATCATTGATTTGTCTACACTTGTCAATTTACATTGATTTTGAAACTAGTGGTAACTCTAAGGAAATACAATTTAAAGTACATGTATTAATAACAAATAACAGTTTGTTATTTCATAACTATAAACAGGAAACTTAAACAATAATGTATGTTTTGAATATCTACATATCTTAAATATATATGTTTTGAGAGTCTAATGTTTAAATGATACCACACTATTTTGTATCAGTGCCATGTAGATAGAGACATGGACCTTGAGCGATGTAACAGCATCTCCACAGTTGCTACGTTGCCTGTTGTTTCGACTCCACCTGTGGTAAATTGACAGCCATTTGAAAACACCAAATACATACTGAAATTTCATTTAAATGATTTTAGTAATGAATAAACTTAAGGCATTTAAAATCACAAAACCTGTTTGATTACAGGCATAGATGAAACAAAATTAAACTTAACCAAGAACACACAAAAATCTTAAATATTTCCAGTTCTACTTGAAGCCAATGCAAATATGCGATTTTAAATAGCAGTGGACAGCAAACAAAAATCCTCAAAATCATATTGGTGCTAGATTTAAAACATTTAAATATACATGTATATTGTGTTATCAATATCATTACTCTTGTTTTACTTGAAAAATAATCCGTTGGTAAGTAAAGCATTTAATATAAAGTTTATAGAATGTTTTATATGATATAAAACCTTCATCCAATGTTGACAAATCCGCACATTCTCCATGCATTTAATTTGAATATTTGTTAAAATGTTGGTTGCAATACTAGTATGTTAAATGTCTGAGAATAATCCATGATTGTTTAAGTCGCGCAAACAGAATGAAGTGGTCGAGAACTCCGACAGACGACTACTAGCTACTCCTACCGCAACGACCCCCAAAATACATTATGAGGTAAAGTGACAAAATCAAAGCGATCAACATAATCGTATCAAATGACATTATTGGTGATAATAATACATATATTTAAGCCTGATGCATTGGAGTCTATAATTACTCTTGTTGTTATTTTTTTTTTTTTAATTCAAGATGAAGGTTCCAAAAGGAAATGAAATGAAGAGGTACGTGATTCTGTTTTGCGTAGTCTTGGTCTTCATCGTGCTGTCTACCGTCCTCGCTGGATATGTCAGCACAATGAATATCCCCAATGAGGTTGACCAAAAGTTTAAGAAGATGCCAGAATGGGACCTTCTGAAAAGCTTACCTTCCAATCTAACAGAGATGAAAACCGCTTTTAAATTAGGTAATTTTGCGTACAAATAATGAATTCCATATATGATAAATTTCATATTTCTAATATAATTAAGTTTACAAATATTTATTGTACGGATTTTTAAAAAGGTTTGGACAATATTGAGAGGAAGACTATCGACAAGGAGCAATTTCAAAATATCACGAAATCGATTGGTAAAAAGACTTTTCCTCCCATATCTAAGTATAGTTATTCAGATGTGTGTGTATAACAACATGAAAAATATAATTGCTTTAAACAAATAAGTTCAGGGAAAAAATACTTTTAAAGGGGGAATGATGCACACAAATTTTATTTTAAGGATTTTAGGATCGTTAAAGTATCATTTCGGAAACATGATTTCCTATTAAATTATTGAAAGCATGTATTTTTTTTGAACAACGAAATCATGTTTCAGAATTGAAACTATGCGATCGGTAGAATAAAATTCAGCCATAAATACATTAGCCTTTGTAACAGTGTTGAATGCTTTTTGCGATATAGCATTTTGAATGGCTTTTAAGTTTGTTTTGATGATATTCTTAATGATTGAAAACAGTATAAAAGCACTATGTCCTATAACTACATGTAACATATTTAAAATTTTACCTACAGGCTTCAACAACGAGACGCAGATTATTAACGATTTAGTTCTACAGCACTTTCTGAACGAAACTGGTATGTTTTTCACATAAGGCTGTATAAAATTAATTCTACGTTTAACGTAACCCGCGCGCGTAGGTTTCGGCGAAATTGTCGTTTTGAAAAAACAAACAAATCCGGATTTGAAAAAGTCGTTTCGGCTTGGGTTTTCATTTAGCGACTGAATTCTACATCCTGTATGAGAGAAAAACATGCTCAAAGACAGCATTAAGGTATTCAGTTTTTACAATACGAAGAACACGAAAGTCTATGCCACTTTCAAAGTAAAAAAAAACCCAACAATAATGGATCAGACAAACACATGATCGAAGTTGGCAGTAAAAATCTGATTCGAGATTGTTTAATGTCGGTTGTCAAGTCACAGAGCCTGAACCATGCTGCACCAACTTCCGCCCAAAAAGGCAAAAACGAGGTTTGTTGTATATATTTATTTAAGTGATCCATCAACAACTTAAATGACTACCCATCTTATTTAACAAAAACTCAGAATGTGTACGGTTAAGTTATTTTTGCATTTTTTTAAGAAGGGGAAAGCTTAAGTAATTTCTTACCACCGCTGTACTGAAAAGATATAAAAAGAGTTTTAAAAATTATATCTTTCTCCATAGACTTCAATATTAGCTTAAAGATGTGATAAATTTGTTCCTTTTTAACTTTTGTTCAATTTCAAAGGTGAATGACCCTATAAAATTACACAAAGATTTCAGTGTTCGAACTACCAATATTTGGTTTTAAATATAATAATTGTGGATGCAACACCTTGAAGTGAGGCAATGCATTAAGTCAGCATAATTAACTGATTTAGATAAGAGTTTTGACATGATAATGACTGCAAATTCCTTTCATTTGAAATGTATCTACATTTTTAATAACATGTTCAGGAATAATAATTCATTTATTCACAATATATAATAGGAAGAAACTAACAGGTGGCCCAGCTAAAGTGGAAGAACGGAGAGAAGTGGAATACACTTGTAGGGTGGCAGTTATTTTAAGAACCCTGTCTTGAGTTCTTAGAAGTAGGTACAGTGAATCTTACAACACAACTCTGATATGTTAAATTTTAAAATGTGTCATTATGAAAATGTATGAAATAATATCATTATTTTGATTGTAGATAATCTGTGAATCACATGTGTTGTGCAACATTTTCCCTGAAAAGAAAAAGTTTTCCCTTCGGTTGCTATGTTGATGTAAATCCATTGGATGTACATCTTGATGTGCTTGCAAGTCACTCCACTTCTCGTCCAGTATACATGATGTACCCACAGAAAGGATATAAACATAAATTACACAAAAGTATATGCTTTGAAAATGCAAAAATTAACATGGACTGAATCCTACCATATGTATTATATGACGGTGTTGATGTATTGATAACTGAATGGGTGACTTTCAATAAATACACACTTGTTTGAAATTTTTGTTTGTTTATTTTTTTCCTCCCTCCCTCGTAGGTTTTAAATTTTCATGTTACGTTAAACGTAGAATTAATTTTAAACAGCCTAAGTCACAGACGTTCGTTTTGTTGTGGTAATGTTATATAATAATACAGAAGTAAATTATGAACCAGCCTTCGTGTTTTTGATCAGGTGACCGACCCACATTTATACATACTGACTGATCTTTATTTCTAAATGTTAACAAGGAGTGTAAATGTTAATCTAAACATGAAATTCTTTCTTTGTTGAATCACATACAATTTGATTTGATTGAATTCTTTGGAGCTATATAATATACCTTTCATCAATAAAAATCAAAACAAGTGAAAAGTTAAATCAAAAAATAAATTGGCACAAAGAAAAAGTAAACAAACTGAAATAACTTTTCCTTGTTTTATATATTTTTTTTTTTTTTTTTTTTTTTTAGATTTTCTTTCATGAAAAGAAGAGGTCAAAACAATTATTTACACTATGATCTATTCATCAAGCAAGTACATTCAAATTCAATATTTAACATTGCTTTTATTTATTGTTTCCTCCTCCTCGTATACATGTATCTATAACTTTATTGTACAGGTCAATTCTAATGGTAAATTCTATCCATGTATTTTATTTACCAAAAAATGGCGGTGATTTATCATAAAGCTTTTTCTAAATTTATAAAATTGTAACAACTCTATTTTATCATTTCTATACCAGTTTGTGTCAACAACTGCACTAACCGTGTTGACGGAGACTACCAATCCTGCTACACGTGCCATGGATACGTTTCATGCGGCAATGGAATTTTATTTAATCAGACTTGTCAAGATGGTATTTTAGGCAAACCTCTCCTGTGGGACAACATTAAGAGAAGATGTGATTACAATTCCCCTACCTGTAATCCAACATTGAAGAAATCAAAAATTTCTTCTTTTTTTTTAAATTGCTTATGTTATCATCAATTATTTTTGTTCATTGAGTGTAAACTGCTAAGACTAATGACTTGCATGGAAACAAAGATAGCCATTACTGTATTTTTCAGAATTTTTTTATTGTATGTAGTGTATATTTTCTTCAAGCCAAAATCAGTGTTATTATTAAATTAGTGAATGCAGGTTGTTCAAAAAGTTCGTGGAAATATGCTATTTCAAGCTAAATAACAAATCCATTTTCAGGAAAGTACCATAATATTCTAATATAGACTCTCATAAGTATATGTACAGAATTTAAAATCAGAGCAATGTTAATTCTTACATTGGAGTTATCATTAATTATACGTTGCCTTTACAAGCTGCACGGCTCAGTATGACTTAACGACGTTTAATAACGTCTTAGCCCTTGGTTTAACTGAGAGTAATATGCGCAATCACCGTCTGGTCTGAAGTTTCAATCGCACACTTCATAAAAAACGCTCGTGTCACTTATGGATGAGCGATCTCGAAATATTTCGATGTTTTCATGTTTTCTTCATCATTTATTTCGTTTCTATCGGTGTTTTACCCAAGTCGACACAGATTGTCTTGATGGCGCGCTGCTCCGTGCGGTCAGCTGACGTCGCTTTCTCTGGCGTTTTAAAAAACACCTTCTTAACGTAATTTCTGCAAAAAATAACCTCTACTCAATTAAGTACATGTAGATCCAATGTTCTGTGAAGTCATGCTTTTATGTAAAACTTCCGAATTCTTTAAAAAGTGTGCAAGATAGTTTTATATATTTTATGTGAATATAATCAAATAGAAGTAATTGGAATTCTTGTTAAGTTCAAGATATTTTTATCCAAAAAGATAAGTTCAAGATATTTTTATCCAAAATTTTCAATTTTTATACATTTATTTTATATCAATGCTAAGGGAATATAACTCTTTTTCTGAATTTTCTCTTTGTTGTATGTCTAAATGCTATAAATTTGCTCATCCCGACGATTAATTTATAATATATTTGTTTTTAGTTTTCTGATAAAGTTGACAATAAAATTAAACAAGATATACAAGTATATACAAGTTTCTGCCTACAACGATATTACTTTTAACAAAACCATGCGGTTTTCTGATGCTAAATAATGCCTTAGTTATGTTTATCTGACATCTAAAAAAATGTTGTGACGTACATTTTTCTAATAATTAATTTAGGTTCTATTTTGCAGTTTTCATCAGAAAATTTTACGAGTATAAAGTTACATTAAAAACTGTTACAAACAACGTATAAAAATGATGTACACTAAGGACTTAACAATTGAAGATAATGATGGTCTGATATGTTTTATAAGAGAAAATTAATATCCATATCCAAAACCTCAATCAGGAAGTTTGGATAGTTTTTACACTGGACCGTAGGTACTATCTGCGACTCTTTAACAAAGGCATTTTTTTATTTTAGAGAAAACATTCAAAACCACTCTAGATTAATATGATTTTTTGACAAACAATTCGATCCACAATATTTATGCAGTAACAGGCACGTAGCATCGGGGGGCAGGGGGGTGCCCCCCCCCCCCCCCCACACTTTTTCTCGCAACAACCAATTTTTTAAAGATTTACATATAAAAATTTGAATTATCATGGAGTTGCCCCCCCCCCCCACTTTTTTGGGAGTACGTAAAAAATTGGTATGAAAGTAAGGTAAGTAGGAAAAATAGGAGTGAAGTTGATGTTTTAGATATACTACGCCATCCAGCCCCCCTCTCACCCCCACACGGATTCGGATTTTTGAAGATTTTGGAAAAATCAAAAATTTTCTTTGTTTTTTTCTATTTTTTTTTTTGGTCAATATTTTTTGGATGAGTCTGCCACCCCCCCCCCCCCCCCCATTTTCAAAAACGATGCTGCGTGCCCAATTAAACCATTTAAATGCGAACACGATGGTCCAGGAGCTTTTTGGTCAGCCCTCTTAAATACATTATCATATTTTATTAAAAAGGCTGGGTTCTTTGATGTGAAAATCCAGCTTCATTTATTAATTTTCAGTATATTTGGATTCTATGATGCCTAACAAACTTTATCCATGGTTGAAAAACATGTTAAAGAAGAGTCAAGTCAGTTACCTTGAAATAGTTTGTGTTTGAACGGTCATTTTTAAAAAGGACATGATCATCTTCCAGATGCCATATGTACAATGCTGCATCTTTTGCTCTATAGTTTTCAATTCAAACTAAAAATATGTTATTATTAGAATATTTTGTATGGTTTCAAATTACAGATATCATTTGCTCATTATATACTATCGACATACTTTTTTATTGTTAAAACAATATGCTCACAAATATACTTATTCTTTTGGCTGATATATTTTGAAATGTTATTACTTTAACGTTATAATAATCTGGAAATTTAATGAAATCATTAAAACATGCTTTTTAAAGCCTTATCTAAATCATATAAAATGAATCGTTCATACTGATGCAAACATACATGAAAGAAATTTACCAAATTCCGCCGTTAAAAAATTGAAATATAAGGTGATGAATGATACACACGAACCAATTTAATGTCATTGAACAATTCATTTTAAGTCAAGCCGTCTTTTCCTTAGCGAAGGATGTGATGAATTGTCGCCGAACTCAAAGAAGCGTATTAGAAGCCACTATATAGTACTATTGTATTGACTTATATGATACCACATACATGCATGACTGAAGATAACCCAAAGACTTCTAATGTAGTGTTTGTGACGATCAACCCTCTTTCCCTAATTTTGGTTTCAGTATATACCTTTTTAAAACTGTTCAAAGCAGCTTTTATTCAAAAAGAAAAAAATGCGAAATATGATTTTGATGAAGCTAAGATGCCTTAATGATATATTTTTAAGTAGCGGATTCAACAAACTGAATAAGTGAACCTTTTCCTGATTAAAATCATTTCTAGAAAACGAAACGGTTAGTTTATTAATTAATATTATGCACTAATTGGTCTTTTATTATTTGTTTGTCTTTAATATTAATAAAAAATCAGTCATTGGCAACGATCATTAATTTGTGTGAACGTTTGACACATATATACTATAAGATTTATAACAAAATATTCTGGGTATAATGGTTGATGCATGGCATTTTGCATAGATAAATATAACGGTATTGTGCTAAAGTATAGGCTATATCTCTCAAAAGCATAATTATAAGCAATGAAAACACATGCGTTATTTGTAATCTCTGATGCTATCTCTCGCTATTCTCAATTGACAAACGAAGAAGGTCCGCTTCGAGTGGGAATGATCAGAATCTTGTTCAATATTTTCTAAAACCAGATTCAGCAATTTAGTTATTGAAGCCTGTGCTTCTTTTTATAAGTAATGTTTTATATAAGCAAATTGAATGTTGTCGGTATGGAACGTACCTTTTTAGTCACGGAATGGTCCTTAACGCTGTATTTATAGTCCTTTTTCGGTCACTATTGTTAAGTTAATTCCTTGAACTTTTTTACTTCAAATCAATTTTTTAGAGTTCGGTCCGTTTCCAAAGAAATTTAATGGTTTTAAACTGCGTTGCAGTTAAATAATACATTGTTTTCTTACCCTAACTACTATGCAAATACTAACCTGCCTTTGATTGAAGACAAGATTCATAAATATGCATGGCGGGCAGAATTTATATTGTAATGATTGGTCTACATTTAGAATAGCGGTATATACTGTAACTGAACCATTTTCTCACCAGAGGTCGTGCGACACAAGCTTAACTTATACCTCTGTCAACGCCTGAAAAAAACAGCCTGTTACATGGTCAAAATAAGCATGGCGAGCACATTGTATTGTTGATTCATTTTTCCTGTACAATCAACTTGAAGGGATGATACATGTATTAACGTGCAAAGTTAAAAAATTATCATAGGGGATGGCATTGCTGTTGGTTATTTGTGTAAAATCAACAATGAAATGGAAGCGTGCAAAAACTTTTTTAAAAAATTTTACGTCCGCAAAATAGTTCGTCTAGTAATATTGAAAAAAAAATGAATAAAAGTATTACAAATTGAAATTGAATTACATAATCATATTAATTTTATATATAGATAAACGAAGTAAATACATCAATTTTAAATGTATTTTGCCATTGATTCGTTTAAGTTTGTACAAGAATCTTGACATCACATCGGGCATTGACAGGAGAAGCGCTGGTGAGAGAATGTAATCTCTCTCTCTCTCTCTCTCTCTCTCTCTCTCTCTCTCTCTCTCTCTCTCTCTCTCTCTCTCTCTCTCTCTCTCTCTCTCTCTGCGTGTTGCCATTTTGTTTAAGTTTCAAAACAAGATATATCGGCCGGTATAAGTAGCTATTGATGATCGTAAACCTGTGACTGATGTCAATAATTTACATGTATGTATTCGAGAGGAATTAACAGGAAGATTGACGGAACCTCAAAAATCCGAGCCGATAATCAAATAAGACCGAGTCCTGTTAACTGATAACTATATCGCCCAGCAGACTGCGCATGTGACGAAATTTTGGGTATTCACAAAGTGACCTGGGGTTAAAAATCACATCGTGAATTATAATACTCAACATTGATCTATATTTATTTAAAAATATATTATTATACAAAAATATCAAACCTTCTAATTAGTTTTTTTTGTCAGATGCTATAAGTTGGTGCAAAAATTAAATTTACAACATGACAGCGTTATAAATTTTTGTATTTACACCCACCCAAAAAACCTGTTTGGAAATGAGTAAGAATGTTTTAAAGATATTACGGCAAAAATATGTTTAAAAATGCCAGAAAAAGTGACGTCGACTGACCGCACGGAACACCGCGCACTCATAAAATTCTGTGTCGACTTCGGTAAAACATTGATAGAAACGAAAACAAATAAATGAGGAAAACAGTAAAACATCGAAATATTTTAAGATTACTTACCTACAAGTAGTGCAAGGAATTTTCTGATGAACTCTCTGACCAGACGGCGAGTGTGGCATATTACTCTCACGTAAACCAAGGGCTATGACGTTTTAAAACGTCGTTATAACTCTACGACAGACTGGGCCTGTTTGATTGATTGCTGAATCCAACTCCTTTGAAGAAAAGACAACGATCAGCTGACAACTGATGTGCAATACTTAGTATTAAAAAAGCACAAAGAGTCAAATGGTCAATTTGTGTATTTTTTTCTCATTGAAAATTTCCTGCAATCAATGAAGACTTTTGATTATGCAAAATACATACTTACATGTGTGTTCTAATTCTACTAGGCCACATATATCAATTCGTTTATAATACTTTTATGTTAAGGTGAAATCAGACATATCACAGAATGGCTGACAGCTTATCGAAACCCACAGGAGCTTTGTTGTTACTTACTGGAATAATTATTTTAGATATTCATTTTTTATCCCCAAACTGCAAATTTTTCGCTTATTTGACATTTGTACAGTATATTTATCATTATATATTTCATTATCAAAAATTTTCTTGTTAATTTGAGTGGCTTTTTCCATGTGTGTTATTCCACCCTAAAGGGGCATGGTCACGATTTTGGTCAAATTCTATTTTTATTATTTACAATGATTTAGGAATGTATTTCTAATGATCAAATGAAAATTGAGAGTCGGTCGTTGAGTTATTGGCAAGATATAGGGCTCACAGTTCTTTGTCATGTAAACAAGGCTCGTGTCCTGTTTTTGTTTACAGAGGTTAAATATACCAGTAAAAAAAATTTCAAGCTGATTTGTTGATCTTTTTATTCATTTTAAACAGAAATTTTTAGCATTAATAAACAATCTTAGTGTTGAACACATTCAATTTAGGTCTAAAACTGGAATTTTCACTTAACATTCAAAATGTAAACAAAAGCTTTGTTTACCAAGCAAAGAATTGTGAGCTCTGTAACTTGCTGAAAACTCAACAAATGGCACTAAAATTCTGGTTGCCAATTAAAAATGCCTTACTGAAGCATTGTAAACATTAAAATCGGAAAAATATTTTTTGACCAAAATCGTGACCGTGCCCCTTTAAATACCAAATTGTTATTGGTTTAGACGCAGTTTATAATCCGTTCTCTTATCCTAAGCATTACCAATTGCAACACACTCGACAACGGGTAACACTATATAAATAGTGCCTGTTTGGGGGGGGGGTAACAGTTGAAATTGACACCCCGAGGAAACCATTGTCAACCGACGCGAAGCGGAGGTTGACAATGGTTTTCGAGGGGTGTCAATTTCAACTGTTATCCTCCCAAACAGGCACTATTTATTTTATTATACTGAATGTCGGCGAACCGTACGCGCATAATTTACGAGCATGTAACAATTCATTGTGTTACCCGTTGCTAAGTGTGTTGCTAACGTTGAGGGTAATAGAACGGATTATCAACTGCGTCTAAACCAATCAGATTTCAGTATTTAACATGAAAGTATAATAAAACGACTTGTTATATTAGCGATGAGCCCCCCAAGCCCCCCCCCCCCACCCCCGATACCTGTGTTATATGTATATCTTACAGGGCCGAACTAAATTCGTCTTTCATTTCCATCGCCCGTCTTATTCAAGATTTTAATTTAAGATTGAAACATAAAAGTTTTAAAAACCAAACCCGGAGTATATAAGTAACACTAGAGAACATTGTGTCGTTTACCTAACCGGGTTTTCAGACCAATGAATAAACTACCAGATACACCAGAAGAATAAGCAAATTGTACTAGATTTTGTCATTCCATTTCATTTGAATTATACATAGGTCATTTGTTACATAATTTTGCAAGTTTGTCAATACATATAAATCACTCATGACGTTATCTATCCGGAAGTTTAGGTATACGTCGATTTCGAGACCAATAATTTTTCAGTTGAGAGTTCACCGCGACCATGGTAAGTTTGTATGTGAACAAATTTAAATGGTTTGTCTAGAAAAATTAGAAATATTTCCGCAAAGTTCAAAATAATGTTTTGTACATCTCTAGTTCGGAAAATGTTTTTTAATCAAGGAAATATGTAATGTTCAAACAAATGATATACACTGTGTTATGCTTTCAGTAAAGATGGTTTTGTAATCTATCATCGAATAAACTCCAATTTTTATATTAAATACACTCCAGACAGAAAATTCATGACCAACGTTTTTTAAATTATCTGCATGTTTTCCGAAAACATAATGAATGGTCGCATCTTCGTAAATTTAGTTAAGAGTTTGTGATCCGCTTCTCTACTCTGTAGAGGAGAGAAAGAGGAGCGGATTTGTAAACCCTTGGCTTGCGAAAATAGGATGGTAGTGGCCATTTTGGACTATATCAACCTCCTTTAGAGAAGAGATCAGCTGTATAAAGATAAAAGAAAATGTTCAAAATTTAAAGGAAAAATATTTAAACTTATCATTGTTCATTTTCTTTTAATTTTATCATATTTAAAAGTTTAAGGCAGATATGATGGGTTATAAGTTGATCAACCAGCCTCCTTAAAGGAATTTTACGAAATCTTGACCGATTTTAAGCACAGATGCAAATTTTGCCTAAGATTAATTTTAAAATTGTTTTATTTTAGATATTATCAATGATCTTGCAATTGCCAAAAAATAATAGAAATAAAACTGATGAAAAAGTTTGATTTTTTTGTATAATCGTACATTTTTTTATGGATATAAATCAATGGATCAAAAACTAGTGATGATTTATTACTTGTATCAACAGCCCTCATTGTAAAGTAGAAGTTGTGTTACATAAAGCAATACATGTATATTCAAAACAAACCCGATGAGTATAAAACTTTTCAAGTGACTTTCGTCATTTGATCTCTGGGTTGGTGCATATATTTCTTACAGGACACTCCATCTGGTCCAAAGGCTCGCGAAGATTTCAACAATAACCCAAATACTTACGTGGAATTGCTTCCAGAAACGGTGAGGTTAACATGCCAATTGCAGCAATGCAAAACATGCATACCATTATGTGCATGATTACAATTTTGCATCAAGGCATAAGAATGTTTTCGAGTTCCACGAGGGATTTCACCTTAAAGAAATATTTTAAATCATAAATCTTATTGACAAACATGCACTCAGTTGCTGGTCGACTACAGATTACACACGATTACGCAATAAAAGTTTGCAGTAAAGTCTACACTTTCGCGAAAAGGACTTGTGAAACACTTTGATCATGTCATAAAATTTAAAAGGGGACATACACACGATTTGATCTTGAAATTTTATAAAGTTTTTATTTTTCCTTTCTAGAGTAAAAAATCGAGGCATTTCTAATGATTGATCAAAAATTGAATCTCCAATGCCCTGTTATAATTGGAATACAAATGTCAGGGACCAAAGCATCCGTAAAGTATCGGGTCCGTTAGTTTTCCCGCTAAATTTCCCGCAAAAATTTTATAAGTATCGAAGTTGATAAACTCCATATTCCTTGTACATTATTTAAGGTGGCCGACTTCAGGTTTTTTTGTGAATGTTTTTGTGCTAAAAAAAATACAGTGTATTTATGCATTTTAAGAAATTGTTTCGGTACAATATAAAAAATTGAACACACAAAAAAAACCAAAAAAAAAAAAAAAAACCGGATAAGCTATAAAAACTTGTTATTGAAAAAATTATTTTTTAAACGATTTTTCGTTGCTCGGTAAGTGAGCGTTGCCTATCGTGTGTTATTACAAAATAGAGCTTTGTATGAGTACGTTATAAGTAATAACATAAGATAAAAAGTATAACGTGTACGCCTTCGAAAATTTTACACCCAGAGTAATGCGTTCCCCCAGGTAATTTTTCTTAATTTTTATTCATGAATCCTTTGTACTAAATGAATCTACATTTGTAATAAAATTTGGTGCATTTTAATATTTTTAGATGACCCCCATTAAAAATCAGATGGTATAATTTGGTATTTTTAACATACAAGGTAGAAAATGCTTTAACCAATCACATATTACAATTTGAGGAAAATCTCAATTGTAGTATTCTAAAATCTGATTCGAAGTACGGAAAAAGACATTTTCCTATATATTCCTATGGTAAAAGTGCCTGTATATTGAGATTGCCCCTAGAATAACCAAATGGTAGATTTGTGAAAAAAACTTCACAAATATACTAGAGTTGGTGTAAATTACATACTGTTAAAAAAAGGGTTTTGCTTTTGTAGTTTTTACGCAGTAAAAAAAAACCCACACAAATCCGCCTTTTTAAACACAGCTCGTGTCATGTTTTTTTTTAACAAATAATGTTTTGTAAAAAAAAATCAGTATCGGAAAGAAAGTGATTAGTGACAAAAAAGATAAACTGTTTCATTACGTTCATAAATTAAACGAAAATTTTACAATTATGACATTTGTGAACAAAAATAGACAATCTTTGTTTAAAGACAAAAATCAAACCTCTGTTTATTGTTCAAAACTCTAAATACATGCATGTACATTCAATTTTAAGCATCAGAAATGCCCATGTTAATCGCTCTATATATGTAATTAAATAAAAAACGGAAAAATATTATTGAAAATTTTTTAGCTAAAATTATGGGTATGCCCCTAGGTCTAAGAAATTCCGTGTATTTCCAAAATGTTTTTATATTTTTTTTGCAGCATGATAAGGACAATAAATCGCCTATTCCTTTCCAAATAACACAAAGTCAGGTAAAATCGAGTACATGTATTTTACTTATTTGACGTTATTCTGTACACAATGTTCAAAACTCATTACTATTTTTGTAAACTTCAGAAAAGACGTCGAAAATTTATTCCTCTAAAAGTAAGTATAGCATGAATATTTTCTTTTATGTCATTTATATCCGTTTGACTTGTCATCAATCATTATATATACAGTTTAATCAATATAAATTTTTCTCACATTTTCTTTCTATGCGTTATTCCTTGTATTTCAGTACCATTCCAAAATATTCAAGAAATCCAAAAAGGTAGGTAGGCGATAAATTGCAGTTTCTGCTTTACTGAAAAATAGATAACTTTGACAGCATTACGTTTCGTATTGCAGAAAACAGACAAAAATAGAAATGAGTTGTCAGCTTTCAAAGAACAAGATTTTCACAGACAGGAGGTATACAAGAATACAATACTTGCAATGATAGACTTCACACGTTTACATGTAAACAGCAACATCTCATGAACATTAGAGAGGTTTAGCAGACCAACGTGTACGTGTACTTGTACGTGTAGGTTACATGTTAGAACTACCCGTACCAGCTCAATTACTTTTCTTGTTTACCAGTTGTAACGTGTACTTGTACGTTTAAATGTTTTAATGTAATTATGGATATCCTCTCCTACTAAGCTGAGAATGTTGGTTATAAACAAAAAGTAGGCTTTCTGCCTGTGTTAATTTTATTAAACATCATTTATTATATATGCGCATTTTTATTTATCGCAAATTAATAAGATAACGGAGCCATTGCATGTTTTGGAGGAAGAGATGCGTGAAATAAAACTCCAATAACATATTAAACGCTAATGAAAATTTATGTTGGAAGATATCAGTATTCGCATTGAATATTCAGGCTTAAGAAAAGTTAACATATTTTTTAAAATTAATAGACAACAGGGAAACAGAGGCTACACGTTCGACCTTACGGGTACTTTGCAATTTACATGTATGTTCATTCGGGTACATACGTGTAGAAATTCGTCATTACACAAACTGATGACGTAATGCACATATTTTCCGTTCTACACGTACACGTACACGTACGCGTACACGATGGTTTGCTAAACCTCTCTATTGTCTTTATCAACAATCTTTGAAACGTGAGGCTAAAGATGTTATTTATAAATTAATTATCAGATTTTTGGAAGACCGTCAAATGAACAAACGAAAACCTTCGCTCGCGTTCGTTTTATTACATATAGATAGATAAATGATATTGATTAAGAAACATCCCCTTCTTCATCAATTTACAAGAAGTAAAACGATTAAAAAAGAATCAGGTTTGGTTATAGATGCTTACATATAATTTCAAAGCAATGCAGTTAACGTTAAAAAGCCGAACACGTATGCCCTCCTAAACAAAATATGTACATTTTCAGCCACGGCATGCAAGTGATGATAATAGAGTCAGCACAAGTAGTAGCAGCTACGAAAGTTGTAGGGTAAGTCAACAGAGAAGTCTTTCGTTTTAATTATCATTGTAAATTGTGGTTTTATTCATTACGGTGCCAAAAGGTTTCTATATGACAGGATCTAATCAAATTCTGTGTATACCATTATAAAGAAAACAATTTTAAAAAACAAATGCATTTCTGCATAACATCAGATTAAGGATGTCTGTCAAATGTAGTAAAACAATTAAGCAAGAAAAGTTAGTGACAAATTTATATCAGAAAGATTTGTAAGCTGATCTTTAAAGGAATTGTCGAGAGAAATTGATTTAGATTATATAGAACTATAAATAGAATTGTCAGATTCATTTATGATACCTTTATCCTTTTCAATGTTTCAGCCCTACAGAACTAATGTATCTTGCCATACATACGTGGATATTGAGGAGGTATGTGGATAAATATAGATTGTATCACATTTTTATTAATCTCAAGATCGTACCAATTTATGTAATGTAGGTTCTTTGGAATTTTCTCTCACTATAGGGAATGAATAATCATTTAAAGTTCTGAACGAACACTTATAGTCAACATACATTCACTTAAAAACCCAGTCTTCATCAATCATGACTTTGTGAAAAAATTATAACGATAGAAGCAATTAATTAATACATGACATTGTCATAAAAAATCATTTGAAATTATGTCCATTTTTTTTTGCATTATTTCGAATTAATGTTTTCAGTGCAACAGAGACATGGAAATCGAGAGGTGTAACAGCATATCTACTGTTGCCACTTTGCCAATAGATTTGCCTATGCCGAAGGTAAACTTTGTTTAAATTTACGATGGCATATATCTCATAAAATTTTTCCTTGCTTTAACAGTTACTAGTACCCACGTTTTTTTTAAATAATATCATTTGCACCCGAATGCATGACAGCTATATAGTAATGTGTTATTCTATTTCAAAATGGTACATGATATATTACTTTAGTAATATTTTACATGTTGATGATTGCTTCAGATTCGCCAATTCTAAATGCGTTGATCTGCCAGAAAGTTTAATGTATTTAACATATGTTCGGGGAATGTATTTGATTTTTGACACCATTTTTTGACACTGATCCCACTATATTAGAGAATGGAGATATAATTAATAATTATTTCAACAATGGACAACAGGGTCTGAAAACGAAGGGGCTGTTGGAGAATCCAAAAAAAACAACTTAAATTCGAGTGGTGGTAGGGGTTGTATCTGTGATATAAATGATAGAATTACTTTTGTCTCTTTAATATCAAAGTAATGACAATAAAATCATAATTCAGTGTACTAGAATTCTGTTGCATTTATAATTTTAATTTAGAGGAATGAACAGAAGGACATGTTGGATAACTCTGGAAAAAGACAACTGCAAAATACATGTATACAGGAAGAAGCCCCTATGGATATGACTCCAAGAATACATTATGAAGTAAGTTGCCATAATCAATGGAAGAAAAGTAGTTATAAAAGGGCTTGGTAAATCTGCTTTTTAAGGATGCATCCTTTAATGCAATCTTTTATTTATTTAACTTTACATTTCCTTCCCATTAAAGATGAAGGTTCCTGATAAAAGTAAGGCGATGAAGAAGTACATGGTCCTGTTTTGCATAGTCCTTGTCTTTATCGTGGTATCGACAGTCCTGGCAGGTTATGTCGGTACTAAGGATGTCGTGGGTGATATCCCCAGTATAGTCCAACATCAAGTTGAGACGATGCCTGGATGGACAATTCTCGGAACGCTTTTAAATCAGACAGAGATTGAAACCCTAATTTTGAATCAAAGTGAACTTTTTTTTGATTGAGACTGAATATTGAATTAATTAAAATAAATACAGGACTTAAGTGTACATTTTCAAGAATCTATTTTTCTATATTACAGGTTTTGCCAATCTAGTCAAAAAACAGCAGACTCTCAACAAACGATTTGAAAATTTAACAAATCAAATAGGTACACGCCATTTATTCTTACTTGATTGAATTCTATGACGTTTTGAATTTAAAGTAATTAAACATAACAATGAATATATGTGGAAGGGAAAACATACATCTGGCATTATCTGCATACTAAGTATATCGTTGCATGGCTTCTTGGAAAATTAAACGTAAATTAACGACTGCATGGCTTTCATATACATTTACGAAGAAACATGATGCGTTGTTTTTTTATTGCTTCAATGATCAGAATATTAGCTTTACATTTCATAATTGGACATTTAAACTGTTGTAAATTGTTTAAAATGCCTGTTGAAAACATTTATTCTTTTTTTCACTCTTTAGTTATTAAAAGTTTTGTTGATTATCTAGATGTATTCACAAACTATGTTTTATTTCATTTCGTCCTCGGTCGATATACTCTCATCAGGTCTAAAAAAACCCAACATGTATTGACCTCATCAAAAGGCTATAACTGTATAGAATACCTTTGAAATTTGCCAAATAACAAACAATGTTTTTATCAGAAAAGGAGTATAGTAAAAATTTGAATCGCAATGCAAACTAATGCTAAGTTACCGGTATGGTTTGTAGATAATAGTACACTATTTCAAACTACATGTATATGAAAATACACAACGTGTTGTTAATCTTTTGCATGTACCATCAGAATCAGACTTCAGTCAATTTAAAAATGAAACACAGACAAACATTGAATCAATCCCAAAACGATTCATGAACGAGACAGGTATGTATCTATTCTAGTGCCAATGTTTATTATTGTTACCATTGAGTTAAACACTAATTAATAAGTTCTCTGAAGTTTTGTAGATGATCGAAAATTCTAATTCTATATTGAATGGCAATTATAGTTTTAAACAGCTAAACATATAATATGATCAAATCTATCGTAAAGTCCTTCGGGCTTTATTGGATTGGGTCATGCCCCGACCAAAATTATCACATCAAAATACTCAAAGGATGATTCCTTATTCCTTAATTTATCATTGCATCGATCTTCGAGTGATAAAGTTCCTAGCTAGATGACCAACAACTTGTTATGTTATTCTTTATTATTGTCTTTTGCACTGATGAATAGTTAGCTATGATAAACTCTGTGTGTACCGCAATCCATAATAACGCCTGTGACAAAACGGTAGAAACTTCAAACAAAACCTTAACGTAACCATCCGAAAATATGTTATAAAGGATCGCTTTTGAGAAAAAAATGATATATTCTCAATAACATGTTATGCACATCATTTGTAATTTTATCTTTGACAAATCACTGCTCGGAAAAACACTTCGCATGTTTTGTTATACTGCAACAAGAGAATTTAATAGAATAAGTTGTTGAACACCATGCTCCGAGGTTATATAATGTTTACAGGAGCCCACTTTTAAATTTAGCATCGTTTTCCCCTAATAGTACTTATTCTTTGGTAAAAGTAATACGGAGATCATACGTCAAGATCATACATCACTGTTTAATAAATTTATAGTTTACCTGTTACTAGCATATGTCGTTAGCGTTTTTACATGTAAATACTAGTACTCGCAATTGTAGACAATCATTCCATTTTCAGATTTTCTAGCGTGGAAGGAGGAAGTAAAAAAGGATTTTAACAACACAGTACATTTGTTAGGTAATTTTTTTTTTTAATTTGTGATCTATTTTATCACAAGTCTGATATATTTACATTTATTTAATAAAAGATATAAGAATTTTATTTACTAGTACATGCACTCTTTTAAGTGCATGTATAGTTAATTGATTTTCAAAACAGTACTACATGTATATCATGTACCGTTGGGTATTTTCAAAGTTTGATCTCACTTAAGAAGTTCGTGTGAGAAATTTAATCAGCAGTTGCAAGAGAAATATTATATATATATATATTTGTATATATATATATATATATATATATATATATATATATATATATATATATATATATATATATATATATATATATGGAAACCACACCTATACATTATGAACAAAATATTTTACTATTATGGGCTTTAAAAAAATAAAAAGAATTGGTTTTTGACTATTATAAAAGAACAGTTATAGCATTTTTATATCGGTCAGTACATGGTTTTATACACCTGGTGAGAGAATATCAACCTCGGACTTCGTCCTCGGTCGATATACTCTCATCGGGTCTAAAAATAAAAACATGTATTGACCTCATCAAAAGGCTATAACTGTATAGAATATCTTTGGCATTGGCCAAATAACAAACAATGTTTTTATCAGAAAAGGAGTATAGTAAAAATTTGAATCGCAATGCAAGCTACATGATACTAAGTTACCGGTATGGTTTGTAGATAATACTTCACTATTTCAAACTACATGAAAATAGACGACGTATTATTAATCTTTTGCATGTACCATCAGAATCAGACTTCAGTCAATTTAAAAATGAAACACAGGCAAACATTGAATCAATCCCAAAACGATTCATGAACGAGACAGGTATGTACCTATTCTATTGCCAATGTGTAACGTTGTTATCATTGAGTTAAAAACTAATTAATAAGTTCTCTGAAGTTTTGTAGATGATCGAAAATTCTATTTCTATATTGAATGGCAATTATAGTTTTAAACAGCTAAACATATAATATGATCAAATCTATCGTAAAGTCCTTCGGGCTTTATTGGATTGGGTCATGCCCCGACCAAAATTATCACATCAAAATATTCAAAGAATGATTCCTTATTCCTTAATTAATCATTGCACCAATCTTCGAGTGATAAAGTTCCTAGCTAGATGATCAGCAACTTGTTATGTTATTCTTTATTATTGTCTTTTGCACTGATGAATAGTTAGCTATGATAAACTCTGTGTGTACCGCAATCCATAATAACGCCTGTGACAAAACGGTAGAAACTTCAAACAAAACCTTAACGTAACCATCCGAAAATATGTTATAAAGGATCGCTTTTGAGAAAAAATGATATAATATTAATAACATGTAATGCACTTCATTTGTAATTTTATCTTTAACAAATCATTGCCTGGATAAACACGTCGCATGTTTTGTTATACTACAACGAGAGAATTTGATAGAATAAGTTGTTGAACACCATGCTCCGAGGTTATATAATGTTTACAGGAGCCCACTTTTAAATTTAGCATCGTTTTTTACTCAATAGTACTTATTCTTTGGTAAAAGTAATACGGAGATCATACGTCAAGATCATACATCACTGCTTAATAAATTTATAGTTTACCTGTTACTAGCATATGTCGTTAGCGTTTTTACATGTAAATACTAGTACTCGCAATTGTAGACAATCATTCCATTTTCAGATTTTCTAGCGTGGAAGGAGGAAGTAAAAAAGGATTTTTACACCACAGTACAATTGTTAGGTAATTTTTTTTTAATTTGTGATCCAGTTTGTCACAAATCTGATATTTTTACATTTATTTAATAAAACATATAAGATTTTTTTTACTAGTACATATACTCTTTCAAGAGTATAATTAATTAATTTATGTGTACCGTTGGGTTTTTTCAAAGTGTCATCTCACTTAAGAAGTTAGTGTGAGAAATTTAATCAGCAGTTGCAATAGAACCACACACACACACACACACACACACACACACACACACATATATATATATATATATATATATATATATATATATATATATATATATATATATATATATATATATGATTATATATATTAAGGGAAAACCAAAGGACGCATTTTTCGAACGACCTCATATCATTTTACGATGGATTTGCTTCAAAGAATACACGAAGTAGAGTTTAATTGAAATATTATTATCATATCCTCATTGTCTATGTCACAGTTTGTGTTAGCAACTGTACCGGTCGTGATAATGGAGACTACCAATCTTGCTCCACGTGTCATGGATATGTTTCATGTAGCAACGAAGTTTTATCAGATCGGCCCTGCCAAAACGGCTATCCTGGCAAACCACTTATCTGGGACGATGTGCAGAAAAGGTGCGACGATCACTTCCGAACCTGTCATCCATTGCATACATTTGAATCAAAACAGCGCCAATTGAACACATTTGATTGAAAATAGCTTCAATTGTGAACATTTGGATTAAAATTGCATATAGAAAAATTTCATGGAAAACAGCTTCAATTGTACATGTATACATTTGAGTAAAATAGTTTCATTTGATTTTTCCAAATTCATTCACTTGATAATACATAAAAGCACTAATTTCAGTCTTCATTTAGATTGAATCTATTACACGTACCAATTTAGACTAAGTTTGGTGTGATTCATAATCGATATCAAATATGCCATTTTCTTTTGACCAAGTTCAACTTCGTATAAAATGTTTTTTCGTATCAAGCGTGCTGAAATAAAAAATTTCAGACATAATAAAAATTGCACTTTATGTTGCTTAATCAAACATTTGAGCAGGATTTGTTAACATGTACTATGTATGTAAAATACAGTTATATGACCATGTGTACCATATTAATACTAGAAGTTTTTCGTCTATTGACTTTGGTTTTGAATACATTTTCATTCTATTGTACAGCAATCATATACATTTTTGTTTAGAATAGCCTGTATGAATGTTAATATACACCTTGTACATTCTAATTATACATTTTGCATTATTGTGTAGTTACATCAATTATTAAATTAGATTTATAAAATCATCAAATATATCGGATGCAGCTGGTACGGAAAATATGTAGATTGCCGGGTTTTAATTGTTTAATTGAAGTCAAGCTACATTGTAGAATCAAACAAAATAACTGTGAATAATTTGAACTTTTCAGATAATTATCTGTTTAATAAACTGTTTCAATCTCATGTTTTGGATATATCTTACTTCTATTCATTTTAAGTCAAATTAACCGATCGTTCAAAATAGTATTTCTAACCACCTATCGTCTGCTGTCTGTCAACTTTTGGCTTTAAAGGAGAGGTAATAATAAAATCGTGAACATAGGAAATTTTGATGGGGTGTTTTAAAACAAGAGGCCCATGGGCCACATCGCTCACCTGAGGAACAATAGGTATGATAAAATCAGCTTAATGGAGTCATAATACAAACTATCTGGAAAATGTACAATAATACATGTAGATCCTGTATAAATAAAATCCATTTTCCCCTTCTTATGGTTATAATCATTAGTCCCTTTTCTAACAGGATGATTTTATAGTCATATCACATGTTGAGTACTGCAGTTCTAAAACAGACACTTAACAATTGTTTATCTATGGGATATAAACCTACATCAAACTCTGAACCTTTTTGTGAGGCCGAAAATTGTCCTGGGGCCAAAGTCTTAACAATTATAAAGAATCATCTGGCTGATTAGTTTCTAAGAAGAAGATTTTTAAAGATTTACTCTACATATTCCTATGTAAAACTTTGACCACCCCCCCCCCCCCCATCCATTGTGGCCCCACCCAGCCCCCAGGGATCCTGATTTTCACAACTTTGAATCTACACTACCTGAGGATGCTTCCACATAAGTTTCAGCTTTCCTTGCCGATTAATTCTGAGGAGATTTTTAAAGATTTACACTATATATTCTTATGTTAAACTTTGACCCCCCATTGTGGCCCCACCCTACCCCCAAGGATCATGATTTTCACAATTTTGAATATAAAATACCTGAGGATGCTTCCACACAAGTTTCAGCTTTCCTGGCTGATTAGTTTTTAAGACGAAGATTTTTTAAAGATTTACTCTACATATTCCTATGTAAAACTTTGAACCCCCATTGTGGCCCCACCCAGCCCCCAGTGATCATGATTTTCACAACGTTGAATCTACACTATCTGCGGACACTTCCACACAAGTTAAAGCTTTCCTTGCTAATTAGTTTTTGAGAAGAAGATTATTAAATATTTACTCTATATATTCCTATGTATAACTTCGACCCCCTCCCCCCATTGTGGCCCCACCCTACCCCCGGGGATCATGATTTTCACAACTTTGAATCTACACTACCTGAGGATACTTCCACACAAGTTTCAGCTTTCCTGGCTGATTAGTTTCTGAGAAGATTTTAAAAGATTTACTCTATATATAAAAATTAATAAATAATAAATATATTCCTGTTAAACTTTGACCCCCCCCCCACAATTGTTGCCCCACCCTACCCCGGGGGTCATGATTTACAAAACTTTGAATCTACACTTCCTGAGGATGCTTCCACACAAGTTTCAGCTTTCCTGGCTTAATGGTTCTTGAGAAGAAGATTTTTGAAAAATTCTAAAAAAAAAAATTCATTAATTTCTAATTATCTCCCCTTAAAAAAGGGTGTGGCCCTTAATTTTCACAACTTTGAATCCCCTTTGCCTAAGGATAATTTGTGCCAAGTTTGGTTGAAATTGGCCCAGTAGTTCGTGAGGAGATGTTGAAAATGTGAAAAGTTTACGGACAGACAGACGGACGACAGACAAAATGTGATCAGAAAAGCTCACTTGAACTTTCAGCTCAGGTGAGCTAAAAATGTATTCAAGAACTTATTAGCCAGTAAGTCAAAATATAATTTATTTTACAATGCCTGTTAAAATTAGTTTAACCAAAAAACCCACAGGAAGGCTGAAAACCCACCAAAGAAGCTAAAATTAAGGGTTTTCTTGGAACCAAATTAAAAACAACTTAAAGTTAACATATATCAAAAGAACTAGGAAGGGAAATAATCACCCATTACACTCTTGGCATGACCAAAAGGCATCTTTTTACACAAAACTGATTTTTAACAAAATGTTCTTAGCAGTGTGAATGCTCTAGTCTGTTAGATTAATATCTATCTAATGCTACGTTCCCAATATCATGTCGTGACGATTCGCGCCTTTAATCTGCGTTATAATGCCTTTTGATATGTAATTTTACAAATCCTTCGCATTTTAAGCTTTTGAGATACAAATGGGATTCCGTAATACACATATTAGATCAGTGATTTAAAAACTGTGGGAAAAAATAATGTTGGAGGAGCCATTTTAGCACAGTTTACATCTAAAATGCACACGTTCTTATATGTGAACATAGTGGGTAATATTAAGTTTGTTTTAAAAGCACACCAAAAAATATAGCACTAGAGATTCATCATTTTATTCTATTCATTCTAAACATCAAAACACATTATGCAAAGTAAAACCTGACATTAATTCTGAGATGAATCAATTACATCATTAATGTACAGTAATCACATACCTTATAGTGTCAGTCAACCTTATAACACTTTTAAAAAGATACAGATTTAAGATTCATACATTTACAAGTTTGATTTTTTTACTAGAGTAATTGAAACAAGATAAATCTTGGTCACATTCATTTACAAAGACATCCACTTGTATTGAATTTGATTTTTAAAAAACTGGACTACAGTGATAACTTTCAAGTTTACATTAATATATACACACTGTATTACCGTCTTATAATTTAACCTTAAAGAAAATTTGGTGAAATTTTAAAAGCACTGATGTCAAATTAACAACACAGGCTAACGTGTGACTGTATGTGAAAGCACAACAGAAGATAGGATGATTATTTTGATTATGCTTCCATTATGAGGCACTGATTACGAATCTCAAAACAAAATGGAGATCTGATTGTATAAATGGTCATGTAATTCTAATGGCTAAAATAAATATATACCAGTATAAAATGTCTGCATTCATAAATCAATTATTGGGAGGGGGGTTGTGTTAAGAATAGCTCTAAATTCAAACATGGGCTTATAACTTCATAAAAAATTGGCTGGTTTAATTGCCATTTTTAAACAGAATATCAGACTTTTGAATTACTTGAACTGAATATGGTAAGTGTAAAATACATTTTAATATAAAATGCATAAAATACTGTATAGGTAGTGTTAAGTTTGACTAGTCTTAAGCCTTTTTTTCCATTCAAGTTTCAAAATTCAAATACACAAAATGTAGAACAAATGTCCAAAGATGGCTTGATTTGAAGAGGGTATGTAAAACCATGTATAAGCACAGTACAAAAACTAAAGGCTAACTAATGTAAGCCTGGTAAAAAATAAAAAATATACAGGTCCTTGAGAGGGAAATGTTTCACACCACCACATATTACACTCTACCAAGGTATATACTAAGTATAACAGCAGAAAATCACAAGCACCGACAGAAATACCCTGTTCTCAAAGGAACACAGATCATTAACCCATTTTTAACACTTATGGAGGATTTTTTTTGGCAGTTTTCATTCAAGAACTTTTATCTTGCAAAGACAAATATTTAACAGAGATTCTGCAGAATACCCAGTTCACAAAGAAAAAAAATGTAAATATTTCCCCACATACTAGTATTCAAACCTCAAATTTCAAACATTTTCTAGCATGATTTTACAGTATGACTTTTTTTTTTTTTTTTTACATTTTCAACAGGTTCAAAATTTGCCTTACATGCTACAAAAATTACTATGAATGAAAACTGAGTTTACAACAAAGATCAACAAAGAAAATGCACCAGTTTGATTACAAATAAAAATAATAAAAATGAACAAATGTTTACAAGTCTTCATAGTTTACAGACTAATTGCTTACACATTTTCATCATCTACAGACTTATGTAAAAATTGTTCCAAGTGACTGAGATTAGGGGGTAGACTTTTCCGACGCCAGTTAAGGTTAGCTGGTGGAGAGGCATCGTCTGTGGAAACCTTCTCAAAGTCCAGAGTGAGAGCCAGGACTTGTTCGTCATCCAACATTGGTCCTGTGCTGATCACGCTCTCCGAGTCTGAGCTCTCCCCATCCTCCCCGCTTGGAACACTTAGTACACTCGACTGAGGGGACCACCCAGTGGTACTCTTGGACTTCCTACTGCTACGATTCTTGCCCTGAGATCTGGTTGAACGAGTCGGTTTTAATGGAGCACTATACATTCCAGCTAAGGGGTCCATGTTGGAGTCTATTTTTAGAATCAACCCCCCTGCCTGGAGTTTCTTTCTGGATTCAGCCTTGTTTAGTCTGGAAGGGTCAGAGTTGGACTGACCCTGATCCAGATGAGCTGGATTTGGTTTGGAGTGTCTCATTGACTGGCTTCGCTCTCGCTGGTCATCGGAGAACACATCATCTTCAACCATCGGAGCACTACGAGTTCTAAAAGCTGGTTTGTGGGGATCTGGAAGAGACTTGTATTCACTCTCAAAACTTGGCACAGGAAATTCTTCGTCTTTTTCCCCATAATCACCCACCGCTTTCAAATAACTAGGGTTTCGAGCCTTTTCAACAGATGGATGAATAACCGAGGAGGGAACATATTCCTCAGTCTCCACACCAGCATTCTGTCCCTCACCATTAATGTGACCAGAGTCTCTGAAGGGGGGAGGGGAGGGGGTCTCTGACCCTACCCCTGCCCCCCTTTCCCCAAGTTCATCATTTCTCCTCTTCTCTATTCTCTGTTGGTGGATTTCATCACTGATTGTCTCCAGATTCCGTAAAGCTTCAGAATACATGGTTTTAGCTGAACTGACATCTTCTTCTAGAATTTTTATTCCTCTTTTCTGTTCCTATAAGAGGCAAGCAATATAAACGGTTAATTAATGCCCTTTATTTGAAATACAAGTTATAAATTTCATCTAAAAACATTAAGGGAGTGGATGGTCATTAATCTTGCAAACAAAACTTCAAGAAGAATTACAGATCTGTAATTCTTTACATGTATCAACTAAATTTAATTTGGGAATAAAAAATGAAAATAATTTTTCAGTCAAAGGTACAAATGAATTCTTACCTCCATTGTTTGATTGAACTTTGCCTTCATTTCAAAATATGGCCTATAAACAAAACAAAAAAAATTACTTAAATATATCACAATTTACACTTAAAATGTAAAAATTACTCAAACAATATTTGCAAAATATTCTTCCTTACTAATAAAGATAATTTGCAGGAAGGTTTTATTCAAGCTGTGTGAGAACTGCATAAGATATCACGGCATTGTGTTACCATAAAAGAGTGCAAATGAAAAGCTAGCATTAAAAAGAACCTATTTGACATTCTGCAAGGAAATGCACTGCCAACAAAAACAATATAACATTAAATTAGGCTAGATAGTTGTGGCCAATTGTTTTCAATTGTTTACTTCTAGACAGTACATTATACTATACATGTACCGGTACTCCTTTAATCAAACATGTTATATCTACCTATTATCTCCTTCATGCAAATCTACCAATGACTTGCACTACAAGCACAAACTTACTTCAGAGTACCATCACAATTCTGCTGAATAACATACAAAAGGAACATTTATTTGAATGATCTACTCAAGAACTGATTGAGAATCTATTCATTTTATATATACTATATCCTCAGCATGAAGGTTGTTATATGTACCAAGTTACTACTGATCACATCAAATCACCATCTGTTTTCATCAATAGCAGCATCTGCATCTTTTTTAATACATGATAATAAAAGCTATGTATCCAAGCAAGCATTAAAAAAAAATTCAAATCTTCTTGTTATGTTCTGAGCTGTAACTGTTGGCCACATAGAGAGTCAACCATTTTTTTATTACAAATTTCAACACATATACTGATATGTTAATAACTGCAACTAGAAAATAAGATACAGTGATATATATAAAATACTGTATGTATGTATAAACAGACACATTAATTACTTGAGAAACAGAGTTTTCATATCAAGTCTAACATGTGTATATGTATATTGATTCACAAAGAAGTAAATAAGTAAAAAAAAAAAGTAAATGTACTAATGAGTGTGTATATAACGATTAATAATTTAATACACGTATTACAAGGTACCGGTACTCAAAATGAATTTATTCATAATTACTAAATAGATAATTTGTTAATGTAGAGAATTCAGAAACATGTACCGTTACTTTTCCTGGTAACAGGCACATAATTGTAAATGAGCAGAGTAGACAATAAATGCTTGGCTGAAACAAGTCAGGACACAGAGAAATTCTTCCTTTAAATACTCATACAAAAAATAAACATGAAAATGAAATTGAGGCTAAGATGCCGATGCTGTAAGACTAGAGCAATGCGTACCAATTACCCAACCTCATCATGCAAAAGAGATTCTTGAGGAGAATATAAAAAAGGAAAAAATGTTTGAAAAAAATTAAATCTCAGCTTTTAGTAGGTAATAAAATAAGAAATTGAGGATTCACTTTTCAGGCCAATGCAAAGGCTCGAGTTAGGAGACTTGAGATGGACAAGGTGTGGAACTCATGCCTAATATTAAAGGACTACTTACAACATTGTTAAATGATATCGGTTTACTATATCACTCATCTGGAGGAAACTTCGACGAGTGGAAAAACTATGAGCAGAAATAAGTACAAAGCATGTTACCGAAGAGTTAAAAGCCAAGTCAAGAAAATTTCAGGGAAAAAAATCTGACACAGAAAAAAAAAATCATTTGTTTGGCCAGGTCAGAAAACAGGGTTAGTGATAGAACAAAATCTTACAGCCCAAAAAATATGCATCTTTCATTGACTAGTATCAAAGCATTGGAAAATAAATAGAAATGATCCAAGACCACAATATAACTGTCCATATCATTATGCTGAAACACTTGGATCTGGCCATTAAACAATGTAGCTTTAGAGATCACAGCCAAAAAAATCATGCAAGTCCATTACCAGATGGTCTGCAACAAACATTCCACTTAAAAATAAACAAAGTCAATCAGGTGTGACAATAACAACCAAAATGCACTGGATATAATGTTAAATGACAGTGATGTCAGACAGGTTTTTGTCCAAAAAAAAAGAAATTTATGGGTACCCATTGTTATCATAATGCATGGGGAAAAAATGTATTTGTGTGGTGATTTAAAACAACCTACAAAAAACAAGGGTAGAGGGTGTTGTTTGACTTACTTAGATTTGGCAATGGCTCTCTTGAGCTCCCTCTGCAGGTGATGTACGACTTCCTCACAGTCCTGAAACTTTATCATTATGTGCCTGTGATCTTGTTCACTTTCATTCCTCTCCTTCTCTGCCTCATTCACCTGTAAATAATATCACCTTCATTGTATGAAAACTGCCTCTCATAAATTAACAACTCTCTCCTCTAATAATCTAATAGTAAATCAATGCACTTTATTCTTAAACCATTTACTTTCAAAGAGACTGAATCTTAAAAGTGGCAAGAAATTGAAAAGTGCACAGTCAATACTTGTTCGGCTCAAAACACACTTTACATTTCTTACAATTTTCCAAACTAGAAGACATGTAATTACAAGGCAGTAGGCCTAATGGATTAGTAATCAAATACGGATGAAACATGATTATTCAAGATTAAACCATCTATAAAGAACTAGACTGATGACTGTCACTGTAGATATGTAGGACCTTCATTGTAGCATGGTTCAGCATCTCCTGCCAGGCAGGGTCCGACGGTTCCTCCCTACAGTTGTAGCCCTGCTCCGCTAGCTGCACCATCTCCTTAGCTGCCTCGTGCATACTGCATGCTCGCTCAAACCGCAAAGCTGCCTTCTGGGTCTCAATGTGAGCCTAAAGAAGCAATAGTTAATCTACATGAAAATAATGTGCAAGTATTACAGGTAGAATATGTAAATGAGGTATAATGGCAACATGTTACCCAAAGAAAGCAAAAAATGATCTACAAGAAGAAAATGTTCGTGGACTGGATTGCAAATTTTTTAACGGTTTGTTGTGATGTAATTATGCGAATATACGTTTATCATTCTATGTAAAATGAATAACTACTGTACTTCATACTTTGTTTAAGATGTTAATTTGTGTGTATAAGAATATCGACAAGATCCACAAAAATTGACCCCCCCATGAATATCAGTGATTTCACAGTATATGAAATGAATGGTTCTGTGAATGCTTCTATCAATGCCCCAGCATTTCTTTGTGGTACATCTCTCCTTTTATACCTCCTTTGCTTTCATCCTGGCATCATAGTATGGTCGAGCCTTTTCCACAACGGAGCCAAGCTTTTTGGCTAAAGAATTGAGTTGGTGTGTGGAATCTGTGAGAGCTTGCCTGAAACTGGCTCTAGCATCCTGAAAGATTACAAGAGTACATGAATCAGTTTCTCACTACAAAACTGCATCAGTAGGAACTTAAACAACAGAGAAGACTTACTGTTAAATGGCTTAAAGTTCATTATAGATTACTACAATCTATAAATCAGAAAAGTTTATAATAACACACCATCATCGATAAAATTTAATAATTAATTTATACGTTATTGTGTATGTTAATGCATATTAATATGTTACTAGTTATAGAAAACAAATTTGACACTTACATCAAGTTCCAGTTCTAGCTTGTTTATTTCTTCAGACGCCTTGTTCAATCTCTCCAATTCTCCCTAATGAACCAAAATAAGATAGACAGATGATCTAGCTAGAATGTCTTTATCTATACCAGGTAAATCTTGCAACTTACTCAAACAACCCTGTTGCATATTTATGAATATTAAGAATTATATAGATCAATCAACAGACTATGTGCGGCATTATGTATTTCTTGCCCCAAAAATTAAACTTCAATTGAGAATTTTAAAAATAATGTTGAAAATAGTTGAAATCATATCAAAAAATGAATATGTAAAATGTGATAATCCCAGTGACTTCATTACTGCAGTAGAGATTTCAGCTTGATAATATGAAGTTCAACAAGATAACAATTGTATAGTTTTATCCACTATGCTATAAATAGGCCTATGTAAGATCTCTTTCTCTTAATGTTTCAATCGATTGTAATTCACACATAGATGTAGTTTACACACACGTGTATTTATGATTATTGAGATATTAGGCCTACGCAGAAAGTGGTTGAACCAGAATCTTGGGAAAGAGTTCTATATAACAATAGATCTTTGGTCATATTGATATTCATATTAGACAGATTCAATTTCATTGACCCTTTCATTCTTGTATTTAAAACACATGTTGATCACTGATATCATTTCTATAAAATTATCTGAAAATATAAATAAATTACATAACAGTGTAACTATAAAGTAGCCAAACAAACCAATATAATTCAAAAAACAAGAATAACAACAATCAAATTTATTTCAATACAAAGTAAAAAGTTAGATAATTCCAATAAAACTGTGAATGTGCTTGGAATATAGTCCTTTTACCTGATTTACAAAAACTATGCTCTTTTTCAAAACCTAAACAAAGAACTGTCAAATTCAAAACACACGTCGTATAAAATCTTACAGGAACAGCTGAATGAAGCTAAAGTGATTTTTACAAAGTTCAATGCCTATATAATTACGATCATCACACCTGAATTCTTGGATCCAAAGACTCGTCCTCCAAATCATCAAGACAAGCAGGCGATAGCCGACCATCTCGGTCGGCCATCTTTGTTTTTTTAATTCCAGTTTGGGAAAGGATTCACTATTTGACGAAATTTATTATCAAAATTATTTCCTTTACAGAATGCATAATATTTTAAAAAATAATTGTCAAATTATATGATTTGTTTTTATATGACTTTAAGAGTAAGATTCTTCACATTCAAAAGATTTTTAGAATTTAAGAGTGTATTGCTTTTTCCGGTAATTAGTCCGAGTTATAAGCGCACTGACTAACCGCGGGAGATTTCAGTCAGAGAGTGTGTAGGGCATGAAATGAATACCCATGAAATCGTACATCTGTGTATCTGAGGAGCGGAACTGACTTGGGAACAGGGACGTATATACGTCCTTGTTGGGAAGAAGTAGATTTCATTCATTGACATGCCACTGCTGAAGATGCAAGTTGCTATTTACATCAAATTATAAGTGAGTTTGATTGAAGTACTGCAGTAGATATTTGAGCTTGATAATATGAAGTTCAACACGGTAACGTTTGTATATTTTTATCCACTAAGCTTTAAGACCAGTCACTTCTTTTTCTTAATGTTATAAACGATTGTAATTCACACATGAATGACAAGACAGATATCCCTGTTTTTCAGTGTTATCCAGGGAAGTGAACTAGACTCTGCCCCAGGGTTTTGCTTCCACCACTTTTCGCTTCAAATTTTGATAATCATAAATACCTTTGTGTTCAAACTAGGTTCATCCACTGATATGTAAAAAGTTGTAAGAACTTGTTTCCAATCCGATTGTGTAATGACTCAATAAAATATGTTCAAATCAAATCAAATCTGTTTTGAAACACCCCCTCTATTGCTTAAGGTTTCAATATGTGACGGTCAGACCAGTTCGAATACCGGCGCCAGATAGCTCAGTTGGTAGAGCACCTGACTAGAGATTCAGGGGGCCCGGGTTCGAAACCCAGTTTGGTCCATCATTATTTCTCCCATCCCATTACATTTGGTGCCGTGACCAACCCCTGGAACTGACAGGTAAACTCCTGCCAGGGGAAGAGCCTGGGGTGATCTTCGGGGAGGAAGGTCATTTAAGGGGAGAGGAATGTGATGGTCAGACCAGTTCGAATACCGGCGCCAGATAGCTCAGTTGATAGAGCACCTGACTAGAGATTCAGGGGGCCCGGGTTCGAAACCCGGTCTGGTCCGTCATTATTTCTCCCATCCCGTTACAAATACATAACTCAAAATAGAAAGTCTATCGGGATTTCATATCGCATCACCCATGAAATAACGTGGATGATTATGTAAAAAAAATTGTGCGAGATATTCCAAGTAGTTTCGAATGGAGAAAAGATGTAAACATTTCCCATCTCCTTAAGAAAACTATTTTCATTCCTGTGAACTTTTATCTGTGAAAAATAAAAATGTGTCATTGCAGATTCTTGGATATTTTCCCTTTTATTGATTTCAACTGTATTATTTTTACAGGTATGTGTATTTTTTATTAAAATCGTCAAAAAGTGATGGAAGAAATATCTTGGGACAGACTATAGCTGCCGACGTAAGAATATACGCATTCTAAAATGTTGTTTTTGATGCAGTATTTAGCATTTTGAATGATAATTAATCACTGTTAATAGATAATTTTTACATCGTTCAAAATTTGTCTTCTTTGTCCTTTTGCTGTTGACTTTTATTTGTAGTGTACCGGTATGTTCTTTTTTAGCTAAAGCTACAGGTTCATTGGGAACACGACTCTATCCATGTAAATACCGATAGCAATGCAGAATTTTTTTTACATAAACCGATAAGCAAACCAAAGACTGCATTCTATTGTTTATCAATAATTAAATCCATAGTATATATTCATTAATAACCTTATAGATGCAATTCTTATCAGTCATATAATCTTAGTTTGGTACGTACTAATAAAAGGATACATATTTATTAATGTCAAATAATTTTGTAATAACTGTGATCACTGCATGGTTCAATATAAATGCATATTCATGATACTGACAGTGACCGTACATTTGAGAAATTGTATATATCACTCGGCAGGCACTCCAATGGAACCCACAGGTTAAAAACCAAGGGGAAGGCCATGCAAAGAGAGTGTTCCAATGGAGATGGAGGAGAAAGGGTGCAAGTGGTACCAACTGGAAAATCTACCACGAGACAGAATGAGGTGGAGGAGTACGTGTTGTCAGTGGCCTATTCTCCTCTCTGGAGTAAAAGACAAGGGTAGTTAGCAATACGACAAGTCCATCACTATGAACTTAAATCTAAATGTTGGGTGTTTTTTTTTAATAGAAGAAGAAGAAACTGATTTTCCCTTTTTTTTGGAAGATATTTTGAAATCATGACTATAAGTAGTATAATTAACAATGGAAAGTATTTTTTACAATGAACATATTTCTAAATGTGTTCATTGGCAGGATATAAATCTTGGTATTTTACAGTTACATCAGGAAGATTATAATGCTGCTATGATTTAATCAAGGTGTGGCATAATATTGAGTAGGGGAGAGCATGTAAGATCAGCAATCTGGCACTTTTAGGGACCTGAAACAGAAATGCTTTGGCCTATTCATGAATTGAAGCATCAAAGGTTTTAGGTGCAATATTTAATGTATGCAGAAATTTATGACAGCCATCTAGGATGTATCCATTGATAAAGATAAAAACAAGGTTTGTTATACGGTAAGTTTCAAAACTTTGATACATATACTTTTGGAATTAATAAATTTGCCCTGGTTGCATGTGGAAATATATATACAAAGTATTTGTAAATATTTACATTTTCCAGTGTCTTTGTATATATGATAGCAATACAAATCAAATTTATAAAGTTTAGTCCAATAAATTCAAATGACGTATTGTTGGGGTGTAAGCGGGGTTTGCATAATTGATACTCTAATATTTGACAGTGCAATTGCTGAGAATTATATAAATGTAGTAATAAGGAATAATTTTTTGACTATTATGATGTGATTCTATCGTAAAGACCTTCAAGCTTTATTGGATTTGATCATGCCCTGATCAAAATTATCATCTCATGATTACTCAAAGAATAACTCCTAGCTTATTCCTAGAATAAAATTAAATCTATGTATTTAGATGCAGAAAATCAGAGGAAAGACTCTCCAGAGTTAAATTAAACAACATACAAACATACTTCATTTTAAAGGAAATTGACTGCCATGGTACAAGCTTATAGTTGTTTCTTTAGATCATTTTAGTTGATTAAGGGAGCATTTTAAACTGATTAATTAATAAATTAGCTCCATATTTGGTTTGATTGAATACTCGGCCTGAATCATGCAAACAGAGTTACTCCCCTTGCATCACATTATTTGCTCTGCATAGTTCTATCTAAATAAGCATTTCCAATGTAAATGTCTCCAATTCTAATAAAATGATTAAAGAACGGAAACATTGATTTTAAAATGTGTATCATGAATGAATTTATAGTGCTTTTGACTGCTAATTTCATCATTTTTATCTTTGGGCAATGTTGGACAATTTGTCACCATTTGTCATAATTTGATCATTCAGATAATGCATGCAATTATTGTACTGACTACTGATAAAAAAAAAAAACTTTTTGCACATAATTCTGCTCAATTTTCAGTAATTCTACTCTGCTGACCCAGAAATATCAAGATGAAGTCAATGATAAAATATAAAAGAGGTTTGCATTGCATCAACTCTACTAGTGACACTGATGGTCTGATGTGATAATCTTTAGTCATGCTTGGCTCATTTTAGATAGATATGAAATCAACAATTTGTATTTATAACTGTTTTTGGGTGGTAAAGAAAATTCTCATAAGACGGCCGTGCATTGTAAGATTTTCTGCTCGACTGGTTTTATTATGACCATAGTTTAATCATTATACATGTATTAGCAGAGTGCAGAGATTTAAATCCTTGTAGGTATAATTTTTGTAGATCCATCGGAGGGCATTGTCGTTTCTGGTCGCATTCTATCAGGGAGGGGACCAGTTGTCCGTGTGAACTCATCCTAGGTTTCCTTGCCTCTAGAAACATCTCTCAATAGCTGGTAAGTCAAATTCACTGTTTTTCCTTTTTGAGACGTACGACTTCTCCTTTGGCCAGGAATATGTGGTGTAATTTTTATGCTTCTGAAAAGAGCAAAGGTATAATAAAAAAAAAAAAAAAAAGACCCACCCACAACCATCGAGATAGTTAGATAGTTAGCAGAAAGTGGGACTTTAAATTGATAGATGGTTAAATAGTGTCTGGTTGCATAATGCTTGACTGAATGGATATATTGTTGATTTAATTTTTTTTCTTCATTGGAACTTTGTTGTTCTTTTAAAGAAAGAATGAGTTAGATAGATGCATGTTTATAATCTTGTTATCTTTATTACAAAATGTTCATATAAAATGTATAGGTGTCCATTTGTCAGAGTTCAACAACATTGCTTAGTGTGTCTTAATGATGGTTAATGTTATAATCTCCTATACTGGGTAATTTTATTTGAAGATGTCTATAGTGTTTTAATTTGGTGCGTGCTTACTGCGTAGATTTTGTCATGCAGAATGTTAATGATGCTTAAGATTGTAAGATAATCATCGTTCATTGGTTTTCAATGAACCATGCATATATTAAACATTCAATATCAGCAATGTAAAAAATTAAAGCTTTGTGAAAAATTGAATTTTAAGTGAGTAAAAGGTGGGGGAAAAAAACTGGTATTTTAAAGAAAGTAAATAAATCAGCTGTTATATTTCTCTCAAATGACACCTCTCTCTATTGAATGGTTGAATTTTAACCCCCAAAGAGAAAATAATACATCTGAAGGACATCATCGTGTCCCTTTTCAAGTACAAAACAAATAAAGCTTGGAGGAGTAAGACCAATGGTATGCATTGGAGTTTTGTTAGTCACAGGCTTTCTTTATATATATATACCGCAGCACTCGGCATGCCTCTCTAAAAAAGCATTAACAGGTACTTGTGGAGTGTCTCTGGGTACTTCAGAGTGACAGAACTATTTATTTGTTGGTTAGCAGAAGGAAAATCGTAGACAAAAAATATGACAGAAATTTATCAGGAGCACTGAAGTATCGGGATTATTCTTGTTTAGGATTGAAATGACACTTTGATAAATAGATAGGCCACGACCATTTGATTTTTTCTTCCTTTTTTTTTCAATGTTGAAGAATCCGTTCATGTCATGTTTTCTAGTGGACTAAGTAGTAGTTGTGTACAGTATGAGATATAGATTGTAGGGTTTTTTTTTCAAGTATTCGAGTCATCATTCTTGAATTTCTTGTTTCACTTTGAATTGTCATACGTATGAATAGAACGAAGGAGCTAGGTGATAAATTTCTGAAATTGATAGTTCATTTCGAATGTTTAAATAATACATAAAAAAAATTGCAGTGATAATAATGACCTAAAACAAGCAGAAAGCCATTAGATTGATAGATTTTATTGTTACATGCAGATCATTTTTGCAGAGCAGCTAGTGCAAGAGCTTTGAGAATAAGTGATAAATGGCCCCTAATTCAAATCGGAGACCAATTTGTTCTCTTAATTGCTGTGATCTATACAGAGGAAGCTAAGTGGTGTCTTTAAAAAAAATTCTTCTTTAATTTTTTCCCGCTGATAATGCACATAGAGGGCGAGTATGTTTGTGTATTTATATAATTTCCTTTCTTTCATTCAAGTCTTATTTTTTCCTGTCTGACATTAATGCATTATGTACAAGCAGATACTATATCACATTTGTAATGGTTAATCCACATTACCCAAAGCAGCAAAAGTGCTTCTAGACTTAATGTCAACTGTGGAAATTTTGTAAATTATTTAATGTAGCTGGAATGTAGTGCCCAAAATTCTTACTTTTCTTAAAGATGAACAGAAGAAGGTACATGTATTATCAGAGTTGAGTAATCATAGACTTATAAGACTGTAGTGAATGTGAATAAAATTTGATCTACAAAATGGAAGCGTTTTAAATTTGTAAATTTGATGAAAGAATACCATATATTTTAATTTATCATACAAATATACCTTGTTTTGTTCTGTGCAGTGTTATCAGAGTTGAAAAGTTCATAACCTCTTTCATCAGTTATGTTTTTTTAAAGATCTTTTGCTGCAAAGCCATTATCATGTGAATACATGATAGGGTACATTTATTGTATTATACATCTCGATCTACATTAATGTTGTCATCCATGTTATGGGAAGTTCTTCCTTTATCCATCTGCTCTCAATGTTTTCATGCAGGTATTATAAGTCTATGAATGCATAGAAGAATTGACTTAAGACTTGGTTGTTTATATACATCTGTGACCGTATGTGTTGTGAAGATGACAAATTGTGAATGCACCCATTCTTGTCCTCCTCCATTATTCCATGATTTAAGGGTCTTTCACATTGATCCAAGCTTCAGTTGTAAATTGCCGCTCATAGTACTTATCTGAAATCATGAATTAGAAAAATACATTAAATATGAGCAAAGTTTAAGGGCTTTATCAAAAACAGAAGATTTTTTTTTGTAATGATAGCGAAACATTGAAAAAATAAACATCAACTGAAATCTACAGCAAATTAAAATATGTTGGTATATAAGTATGACCATATTTGAGGTTTTAGGCAAGATATGATTTTATTAGCCCATTAAATCTCTTTATGCTCAACAATGGTATCTGAGCTCCAGAGCTCTGGATAAACTACATAGGGATGTTAATTGTTTTTATCCGCCCATTTTCATTGTTTCGAGGCAAGGATCGGCCTGCCCTCTATTTTGTTCGTTGCCTACTCCATGACAAAGTTTCCCCTTGGTATGCAATATAAGCTCATTTGATAGTTCTGTACGTGGTGTTATGTGTTCAAAGTTTACGCATCTTTTCCACACCGATGAATTTCATGACATGGCATAAAACAATATTTTATGTTTGTACATTGGTTTCTGGAGTTTTTACGGTCTAGAATTACTGTACCAATCCATTGACTTGTAGGTTTATCGTAGTGAGAAAAAGATCATAAAAAATTGGAAGAGCATGCAAACAGGCAATTTATGTCAATGAAATTCTTCAGATAAAATTGTATTACAAGATATCTTTTTTCATAACATTTTGCCACATTATTATACAAAGCTAGCAGAAAAAAATCAACTGCACAGTTGAACTATGGAAGTCCAATAACTTTTTCTTTTAATATTTTTACCGCTATTATGTGAAGATATGAAAAAAACCCCATATATTTCTTTCTATAATGATGAATTTTTAAAGATACATTTAGAATATTAATTATTGCCATGTAGGTAGCTTCTTTGCTTGTATGTGTCTCTTTTAAGTGACACTTAATCTTCTTCTTGTAAGAACAAAGACAAAGCTATGTAAGGCATTAACTTAAAACAACGGCAATGTGTGGTACAGACTTTGACGTGAAAATTATCTCATAAAGAGGCAATTACACTTGTCAGAATGCCCGATAAATCAGAAAAATTAAGTCGAGAGAGCCAGTTTGGACTATGTATTCCATTATTTATGTAATACACACATTTTCCAAAAATTAGCTTGAAAAATGTGGTAATTTGGAAGCAATCATTCATCTTTTTTTTTTTTACTATATGTATTACAATAATAATTACATTGTAGTTTGTCAAAAAATTGTCATAAATCAACTAGTTAACCTAAAAGTTCAAGACATATGTATGTTCATGATTTTTATGATTGTAGATTTTTGAATGAAAAATGAATCGCAATTTGTCCTTAAAGTTAATTGAAAATGGTCACGTGTGATTGGCAATATATTAAGATTCCAAAAATTAAGGTTGTTTGTGTATTAAAATCGGCATTTTGAAATACACAGAGGATTGCCAAGCTTTTATCATGCGAGTCACCAAAGGATCAATTCATTGAGGGTTTGAATTGGAATTTCTTAATGGTAGTTAATTTATTTATTATCACTCTGATCAATTTGATGATAAGGAAACTTAAACGATATAAACTTCAAGGACGGACATAGCTGTGATATTAATATACATGCACTATTGGGCCTCCACGGAATATACCAACGATTCACATCGGGCTAAATTTCATTGTTTTTATTTAATGATGAACTTCTGATAAACTTTTGCATTGTACACCCATACATTATTTTCTTGAGCATGCCTCTTGTAAATGCCATGTATTAGATTATCTTAGTTAAATATTCATGGTGGGAACAAATGAACTTAGGTTGTCAAATCAATACACATGTACAAGTAGTACATGCATACTATAGTTATAGACCCATGGCATTTAAAGCCAGAATATAAAATTTGATGAACTTATTCATGTGGATTTTACTTTCCCAAAGGGGGAACATTTTATTATTCTGATCATTATAATGTTGTGTCTTTTTTAAAAGAACATTAACATTGGCCATAACTTTGAACTACAGAAGATAGGGACTACTCATTTTTTTTGTTGAAAGGTCAAGGTTACAGGCTAAGGTCAGTTAGGGTCAATATGATTGATAGAGGTAAAAGGTTAAATTTGCTTCATAGTTTTTCATTTTAAAGAAAAGTGTTTTTACACAAGGTTTCCATAGTGTTTCAAGCACAAGTTTATTGTAGCTATAAGCTTCCAAAATATCAGAATATTCTATGTTAAAATAGCAAAAAACAAATTTGTCCTTTGCCTGAAATTTTCCACGCTGCCCCTTTATCATGTTATAAATATACTCAGGGTATACATATCATGATATGTGTATATACATGTAATACTGTGCTTTCATCAATATTCGTTGAATACCAATTTTCGTGGATTTCGTTATTAAGTTGATCCACGAAATTAAGTGTTCATTGAAGTGCAATTTCTATTAACATCTTCTATTGATAGGGTCATTGGCCACGAATTTAGGTATCCTTGAAACCGTGATTTTTACTTTATCCACGAAAATTGATACCCTTGAATATTAATGAAACCACAGTATTCTACTTACAAAATTCTAAGAATAGTTTGATTTCTTATATGGACGTGTATATTTTTAATGAATGACACAGTAATTTCCTGTTTGTGTAAAACTTATGAACTAAATTAGTTTACAAAGCACAAATCAATCAGAGAAATCATGAATATTTTAAAGGATAATTTGTGGTTTACGCCCTAATAAATATGCCAACATTTTTAAAAAAGTTACTATTTTTATCAGAACTTTAACATTGTCAATGACATAGGCATAGTTGACATTCAATTGAAGGGGAGTGAGGGGGGGGGGGGGGGGGAGTGTTTCCAAAATTCTTCCTGTTTGCATGAGCTAACATTTCTGAATTGAAGTACTAGTATTTGAAAATAAATTACAAATTTTATGTATACTATTTATAATTGAAAAAATCTTGATTCAGTAGTTTTAAAAATATTGCACATATCTCTTACCGTATTTAATGGTGGAGTCAATCAAATTGGATATATTTTGTAATTAAACATCCATATTTGTGGTTCTAATATTTATGTATCATTTCTTATTAAATCTGTAAGTTGTTATTCAACAGAAAAATGGGAGGAAAATGTATGAACCAAAGCACTCAGACACTAGCTCCAGCGGACATTTCATTTATCTAATATTTTATGGAAGAAGACAATTGTTCTCTACTCCAATAAAGTAAGGTCATAAATGGGAATGCTTAATAAATGTAACCAAAAAAAAAAAAGATATATGTTACGTACGGTATCTTATGAGCAAAGTTAGACAAATGAAGATAAAAAAAGATCCTGACATTTATGGGATTGTATTCGGTAAATGTGACCAGTCATTATAAAATTAATTACTTAAATGGGCCTTAAAAAATGGGAACCCTTCCCAATTCACAATGCCATTACATCATCACGACAATAACGGGGCAGACTGAAGAGTCGCAGGTTAGGTGGGGAGAGACAGACGCTTATTTGATGTTTGATAATGGATGTAAAAGAAGTACACAGTACTGGATCAAGTTGCATACCATCCATAGAAATATTGTTGGAAGTCTGTGTCCTTCCTTCAAACATCCAAAAAAATTATCTTTTTGGACTGGGACTTCTTTAATCATCTTGCTCCAGATATGCAATATGAAACAAATGAATTGTTCTGCATTTTGAATTGTGTATGCCCTACAATTCATATTCATTTCTTTATGAAATACAAGTTAAATGGATGACATAATTACATTCTTATCTAACTTATGGACTTTTTCTGTTCCTTATATATACTTGTAGTTCTTATTTTTTAGGTGAAAAGATATATCCCACATGCTTTAGTTTACAAATTTCTACTTGGCTTATTAAGCAGATCATCAAATGATTCCATAAAAATTTCATTTCTGTGTGAAGGAAGCCAGATAGCTCATTGAAGAAAACATTGAATGTCCAGGAATAAACTATTGAAACCTGAAATTTCCCCTTTTACTGCTGATATACAAGTGAAAGAATTTTGTTTTGACATTAAAATACTGTTGGTTACAACTCTGTTGTAAAGGTTAATCTCCTGCCAGTGAGGAGACAAGGTGTGGTTTGATTTTTAAAGGGTAGGGATGTTAGGCTTTGACTTTGATTAAACTGCAAATTTGCTGCCTCCGTTGAGGTTTGAACCAAAGACCTTTGGATGCTCAAGTAATAGTTCTATGAAATGATAAACCACAGAACAAAAGAAAGATATTAGTGGAAGGTGGTCTAGTTGACTTGACTGATACACACAGTCAAAATGAAGTTAGCATGTAGGTCATTGTGGCAGTGCATGTCATCTGCCAAATTAGAACTGTCCAATGCAAAATAAATCATGTATGTGCTAGGATATTAATTGTAGTGTAACTTTAATCTCGATCTTCAATTGTTGTTATTAAATAGCTGCAGATAAATTTTACATTGAAATTTAGGTCTTTCTGCACACTCTGCAAATTGCAGAGAGGAAATGCTGATATTTCTGTAGCTTAATTTGTCTGCCTATCAGGTATGGCACCCAAGTAACAAGTCATACATCGTCTAAGCATGACAGATGCCATATCTTTATTTGATTTCTATCCATGCATGAAAAAGTGAGAGTACTGAAGCACCTTGAAACTGCAGAATCTTTTACTGATTTTTTCTTGATAAAGTAAATTATTGCGCCAGTTTATATCTGTAATAACAGTGGTAATTTGGTTAGAAATAAAACCTTTCTTTTGTTGTCTCTGAGTCGTTACGCAATTATGAGACGAATTTTAGACCATAATGTGAGATATAACTGCTTAATTCTGATCAGGATGAAGTAATAGGGTGTTGTATGGATAATGCTACTACCAACAGCAGAATCAATGTAATTGAAGTGCATTTAGCCATAATTAGGGCGTGTTCGTCTTTGATATATTTCTCTGGGATCTGCTGTATGTCATATTGCACAGTAGAACTGTGAGCTAGTTTTGAAATCATCTCAGGAAACTATGCACCGGTACATGTTTCCATGGTTTTAAGGAAAACAAAGTTGGAAGTAAAAAAGAAATTATAATTACTGTCAAAAAATAAGAAAACAAGAGATACAGTATTCAAAGCGTAATAAGAAAATACAATAGGCAATTACTGTTAGAAAAAATTAGAGGATTGGTAGTAAATAGGACAATTGGATAAATTGTCACAAATAAAACAATGTGCAAAAGCAGAAGAAAAAAAATTACGTTAAAATAAATGAAATTAGTAAAGTGAAATGTATTAAATTTTGTTTTGAGGTAAAAACGACACACTAGTTGTAAATAGGTTTTTTCATCCAGTTTCATAGCAGTGGGAATAAGAAAATGATATTTGATAGATTGAAGAGATACAAGTATCATTCTATGAATATTTCTACTCTCTGGGTAAAAGATAGATATAGTCTTCTCCTGACATTGTACATGTTTTAGCTAATTCCTGTAAAGGTTTTTATCCTATTATGTAAAGTCGCAGATTTCCTTGTCCAAATTTCTGGCTGTAAGGAAACTCGGTAGATAAAGTTACCATTGCGTGTGGCTAGAATGTCGGAGCAGATACCCAATAGATAAGCTGAGTTTTTTTCATTTTGTATACCATACTTAGGTTAATAATGGATATTTAACATGCCAGTGTGTATAATTGAGTGACAGGAATAACCATTTTATTATCGGAGATTAGGTACCTTGAGTATTTGCGGTGTTGATCCGTGCCCATGATGTGTTATTATATTGTGGTTGTACAACGTTTAATGCTGACATAATGTGATCATTGCAAATTCTCCAGGTGTTCAAATAATTTCAGCATCGGGCAAAAACAGACACACTGTTATACCTTTGATAATATCTGTTTATATGATGATTGAGTCCGAGTATTAATTGTACTGAATGTTTTATATGGTTTTTAATGTTGGAATCTCCTGAGGAGAAAAATGAGTTTACTGACAAACTTAAGGTTAATCAAACCTGGCAGTTTGAATCACCTGTCATATCCACCCCTGTTTTATTTTTGGCCCTTTTTCCCTCATTGTCAGGAATTTAAGACTGCATGGGTGAGTTGTAACAATTTAAGACAAAGTTATCTCTTTAAAAACAACTGAGTCTTGGGAAATTATTTCACTCGGAGCGAAACTGTTAACAGTTGTAGAGGGACAAAATAACAATGCATACAGTAGTTGAATTACGTTAAGTATATGTACTTAGTGCTTTGTATGATGAAAGTGCACAGTGGCCTGAATAAAAAAACTCAATAAATATTTTGTAATTTTAAATTTATTTTTCTATTGATATATACATGTACTACATGTCTTTAAAAAAAAAATGTGCACATAGCCTAAAATCAAATTTCATTTATTGGAAAAAAAATCAGCTAGTAGCCAAAATATGTACTGATATCCGCCATTATAAGGTACTGTTAACGTAAACCCAAATAAACAAATTAACCCGACACATTCAGCTACAATAGGTTTCCATAAAAACTAATTCCAAAAATCAGTTTCAAAGCAAATTGTTTACTCAATACTAGACAATGTTTCTATTAGTACTTGTATGGCATTGTACACTAATCGACTGTAGCTGACAAAACTGTGTGTACGCTTTAATCATGCAGGCTCAGAGCACTGAATTAAGAAGTACAGATACTGTAGTGTATTCAAAGTAACACAATCCTAAACTTGTATTGCTCTTATTCATTGAGTAAAGTTTATATTCATTTTACATCTCTTTTGAGAATTTTTCACACTGTATAGTGATTTCACCATTGCATGAACAACTAAAATCTCGTTGAATTTTAAGGATCTCTAAAGGTTGAAATTTTACTCCATCCAGCTGATTTAAATGCCTTCAAGTTGGCAAAATGCACTCCTAAATGTAAACTTTGCCTCTTCTTATTACTTTTATGGGTTCTGGATATAATTATGAATTGAATGCAAGCAACTTCAACTATCGTTGTTATTAAAATGAATGTTGAACATTTTACCCTTGGCCATAAAAAAAAGGTAATGTAGAAACAGTCCTTTTCTAGTGTTTGTCCTTGGCTAGTACAAGGACTGTCTGTCTGTTTATTATGTGCTAGTCAAATATGTTAAAAATGCTGTCAATTGTATACATATAAAGCTCACTGATGAAAGGTCCTCGGCCATTCATTCAGTCAAAATGACCACTCTCTTAGTAAACTGACCATATAATTAGTGACAAATTTGAGGCTGTGTGGATTTTTATTAAGCTGTTGAGAGTTTTTTGGGTCAATGTATTGACGGTATCATAGGTGGTCAGATCTTATCTTTGTTTTATATCTTTCTTTCTTTTTTTCGGAATGCCTGGCTGCTCCTACTTAATGATCAGTGTGTCCAGTTTATTTGGACATTGACGATCAAACTCTGTTGCTATAATAATTGTTGGCCTATGAAAATTTTTAACAAATTTGGAATTGACTGCATTTATTGATATTCATGAATGTTAATTATGTTTCAAGTTTCCTTTTATTATACAGATAACCCATGATTTAGTTATGATATATAGCGACAGTTAAAAAAAAAAAAGTTTCGTAGGTGAAAATTTTATATGTTAAAGAAAAATAGAGATGAACCAATTTCAACCCAAATGATCAGATATTTTTACTTGCCCACAAGTTGTAAATAATGACTGGTTTGCATGATGTACTATACATAGTGTTAATAGGAAAGGGTGACCTTTTTTGTGACATTCTTTTGTTGAGAACATGAAAAAAGACATTTCAAAGCCCCTGGTATTGGGTAGGCTCCATTTTGTCTTTGTGGTGGGCAGATTTAGAGCTTTTGACTGAATTGATGTAATCCTTAAAACAGGCTGAGAGAAACAGTGCAGGGAGCTAGACAATCTCTGGGGTAATTGATTATACAGAAGTATATGTTATAATGGGTAATATGAACAGTTGATTATGTGCTGAAACTGCACTTGCTTCAGACAGTATGTCCTATTTTGGGCGAGAAATGACTTGTGTTACGTGTTACCACATTTCTAATGGTTACAAATTTGCGGAATGGATAAAAAGTAATTTTTGTCATACATTTGATCAAGATTTTGTTCTCCCTATGGACTTTTGGGTTGTTTTTTTTAACATTCTGTAGGATGTTAAAGTTAGATTGGGACTCTAGGCCAGTAGCTGCCAACAGGTCTATAATGGCCAATTGGCTCAACTTGGTCTGTCAGTGATGGGGTTTGATTGAGGGAGTCTGGGATATTTAAGGGCTTTTTGTAAACATAGAAACTGGATTTGTGGAGCATAGATTAATGAGAAGATGACTGGTACATCAGATTCTCTGTTTGATCAATTTTACAAAGTTTCTACAGTAAACCAAGGGCACAATGTTTTCATCAGTTTGGGGAAATATATCATATCAGTTCAGAGGGTCTGATGAACAAGGAAAGACATTGAGCTCTAGAAAATTGTTTGCAATTTTTTCTTCATCTGATTAGTGATAACATTTTTTGGGGGTGTTTTATTGTCATCAAGAAAAGAGAAGATTTTTTGTTCATCTGTTACATTAAAATAATCCTCTGCTCATTTACCTTTACACAAAAATAGTTTGCCAATACTGGTACATGAATCATGGGGGCTGTTTATTTGTACAGGGAGTTACTTAGATCATCAATTAACAATATGGAGACACCTAGTAATCCATTTGCTTTGTGATTGCAACGATGCCTAGGTATTTAGTTGTACCATGTATCTTTTATTTATTTTTTTAGCATATTATTTCAAAGAGAAAATGACTGGCCTTGTTTTTAACCATTGGGAGATTTCATTTTTCAGAGCCATTTTTTTGGTATACCAAAAATTAAACCTGAAAATTTTTAAATATCAAAAGCACCAAGATGATTTATTTTCTACGACATATACCCTGTTATTTAAATAATTTTTTTTAATGTTCAAAGTTCATAAAGTAAAGTTTCTTTCATGATATATGGTTTGCTAATTGTCATATTTAACATTAGTTAGAATTATCTATGGATAATTACATACATGTAAGAAGGAACAGATCCTCATTACTTTAGCATAGTAGAGAGGACAAGTTATGGACATTTTAGCTAGTTTGAATGAGAAGGAACCTATTTTAGCCTCTTGCTTTTAAATGTGAATTAGCACCTTTTTATGTAATACAGATTTTATCAATTATTGGCTAGCAGTCAGTATAATGTTCAATCAATTGATTGGCTAGCAGTCAGTATAATGTTCAATCAATTGATTGGCTAGCAATCAGTATAATGTTCAATCAATTGATTGGCTAGCAGTCAGTATAATGTTCAATCAATTGATTGGCTAGCAGTCAGTATAATGCTAAATCAATTGAAAAAAAAACCCCCAAAACCTGCCAAGAATAGCTCTTGCACTTGTAATGAACTTTAAATAAAAAATAGATATAGTTATCGATATTTTAGGAAAATTTGAGGGAAGAACAAAAAAGTGAATATAAAATTTTATTTTTGATCTCCATATGTTACATGTAATGGTTTATATTGACACAGAGTCAGGTCTCTCTAATATTGTTTTGGTCTGAATCGGCCTTGGCTGTCAACTGGTATAATGGAAAAACCATGGAATGTTTGAAAAATTCATATAAATTAAAACTCATCATAGTTTAATTTATGGTTTTTTAAAAAATTTAATAAAATATTACAGAGAAAGAAGAGAGATAATAACATTCATTTAGGCAAAAAGGTACCTAAATATTGAAATTGGAATAGGGTCCCCTTTTTTTTTAGCCCCTGTGAGTTGTTGAAAATCAAGATCCCTGAAGGAACAGATTGCCCTGAATTTGAATGGTATTAATAAGGCCAATCAAAATTATCAGAATACGAGAGTTTGGTACTAAAAATAAATATTCTTTAAAAAAAATTATATACTCCTAGAGTTTGCATTGGGGTAAACGAGAAACTGCAATAAGTTTTAACATTTTTATTTCTGGAAACACACTTTGTAGAATGAATGAGCTCATTTTTGCAGCCTCTTCAACAGGTATTTTTTATGGGATTTACAAGTCAGGGAAGTTGTAAATTATTCTGTGTAAAGATTGACACATTGTATGAGGAATCCTATTTATGTGTTTGTATAAGACAATTTGAGCATTCATTTGTTTTTGAGGCATTCTTCATCCTACATTTGTTTTGTAAGTGAAGCCGCTCATGTCATATTGTATAGATCTCCAGAATTCGGCAGCTGGTGTACCTTTGTCTATACAAGCTCAAATACAGACAACTCGTGTCTGGATTGTGTCATAAATCAGGGTCATTCACTGTGTATCAGTGCAGAAGGACTTTTTTATTCTTTAATAATAATTTCTGGGGTAGCAGGGAGGATTCCTTCCCTCCTCTGTTATCAACAGACTCCTGGTTTGTGCAAAATATTAAAAGAAAACAAAAACTGATATGGTACAATGACCTTGTGCAACTTTTAAATTTCTTCATTAAAAATTCACGTTATAAGAATTTTCATTTGCAGTGGAAGCTTTAACAGCGAACAACAAATATTGTTTGGTTGGTTCCTTGAATCAATCGAACTGATAGAGAATTTAATTTGTTTGACAGTATTTCAATAGGTTCCTCAGCTGTCCCATTTGATTTTTGTGCATGCCTCAAAACATATAGTCTTTTCTTTCTCTGTTATAGATTTTTCGCTTCTGAAACACCAGCTGAGATTTTAGCGATTGCGGTGGGATGATTGAGTCACATGTAGGTAACTATTAAACTCTTTATTACCTGTAATCTATATAGTCATGAAATTATAAGTACCAGAAGCATCCAACTAGAAACACTATCCCAATGTTTTCTGAAATGTAAGACAGTGCTCCAAGAGTATTGGGGTCTTTTTATGCTCAATATTACTACAGGGACTGGGGTATGCTAATTTGGGAGCTTTTTTTGTGGTTTTCAATTGACCATTAAAATAACTGAGATAAGAATCTTAAATTGTCTCTGATACAGCCTGTAGTTTTTATACTGCTGAACAAATCTCTCTTTAGACATTCATATGAAAATGCAGCTAATGAAAAATTCAGCACTTTCTCTCCCCAGATAAAGATCCATTTCATTTTTCACATGTGATTTTGTGACAAAACTAAAAGAGGTATAGTTCAATATTGATTTTTAGATTTAAAAGATGGGGGGGGGGGGGGGAGGGGGGTTAAAAAGAATTTAATAGAAAACATTATTTAGGCAATCTGTTGGTATAGTGTATACTAGACTCAGCAGATGCACTTTTTTGCCTGTGTGACTGACTTTTAGTACGCCTCAATGACTCAACAGTTGTCATTCATTGATGAAAAATCAAGTTGTTAAATACAGGACTGAGGTAGTGTGTTATACATGTGTTACAGGGAAATTCTGGCCATTATGAAAGCAGACTGTGCAAACGTCTAAAAAGGTATTCACATTTTAAAATGTTGCTCTCTTTTATAGGGAAACTGTTATTTTGGTTTATGATTGAGGAGACAGCTATGAATTATTGAAACATTTTTCTGTACTTTTACAGGATTGGCTTCATTTTTATAATTCATAGACGAAACAGTTTTAATTAGAAATTTCTCAGAGACAGAAATCTCTCAAATATGGGAGTATTCTGACATGCACACAACATGCAAAGAAACTTTAGCATTACAGCGTTCTTTCTGCTGAGTAATTTTCAGAAGCTCAATTGTCTTTAAGTGGATATTGACATATTTTAAAAGCATTTTATGTACTTCATACTGCTCTCTTCCTGAATGTTTTGTAATTGTCAAGTTAACGAACGATGTTGAATTTCTATGGACATTTGATTCATCATAATCATTTTGTACCGATACCACTTAAACGAAGGCAAAGTTTTATCTCTTAAAGATTAAAACTTTCCTAAAAACATTTAGCGTTCAATTTCCAGCTAACCCGATAAAGTGTTGGAGTTGTATGGAAAATATAATGGATTAGATGGGACTTGTAAGATAATTGTGACTCTCAACCACAAGAGACTTCCATAGGGGGAAAACTGGTTTGTTCGTTGTGGAGCATTTTAGTGATTCCAATTGTGGAACGATGGACGTATCAAAGCAATCACCCTCTAGTGATTGGAGCTATTGTCTCCTGATAGAATTTAGCTTAATTTTTTTTTTCATTTGCGAAATGTTTTTACTTTAATCAGTTGAGTCATGTAAGTAGTTTCAGTGTTATCTGATGGAGCAAAGTCGAACTTTTCATTAGCAGTGCACCATGTTGACTCTCTGTTGACAATTCAGAGCAGTTTCACTATCATCACTAGTTGCATCAAGCTTTTTGCCGCAAGGCACAGTGCTCGATTAGGCCTCCAATATTCTTTTTTTTTTCAGCCCTCAGTATTTGAGCGCACTATGCTATTTTGACTATTAAATGTTCTCAGGAACCTGCTTTTTCCATTATAGATTAGCCATCATAACCACCATGAAAATATTTAATACAGATCATGTTCAAGGGTTGTTATTGATTGAATTTACAGTCATCTTTCAGCCACTTTAGGCAAGTAGAGAGTTCCCCCACAAAGTTAATCAGATTTTTATCCGCGTGAATTCCATTCCTAATAGTTGACATCCCCCTTCAGACCTGTCACGGAGATTCTAGGTTTATCCAGATGCAAGGTGAAAGGTCAGATCGCAAGGACATGCAGTGATATTGTGCAGGGTATATCCTCTGAGGTTATAAGGTTAGGTTAGGGACACACAGTCAGGGGCATATCAACTGGGATTGGGGAGAAACATCATCCACTCTGTCATATTTGCTCTCTCTTCATGTCTTGTGCATAGTAGGAGACGTCAAGTCAATACAGGGTAGTATTGAGAAGATTAGATAACTTAATTTCAAGGAGTAACAAAGAATATTGTATGAAATTCATAGCATAAAGAGGCAATTTAAAGAGGAACACTTTTTCTAGCTACAACATTTGTACTACCGAGTTTATATAATCAAACGAATTTCCTGAATCTAAATAATACTATGAATCATGAAATGCAGATGAATAATTTATGAATTTGTGTAGTGATCGAGAGGCAATAGACAGCACTGACACTGTCAGCATCACCTTACTGCGGACTGTTCTTTTGGTCAGTGTAATACTTTCAATCTCTGGGTTGGTCGTCTTTATAGAATTTTTATGAAAAACTATTGCTGTTTTTTTTAAATTTGGAATGTCGTAATTTTTAAAAATGTCATTTCAAAAATTGAATGATTTTAATTCAGTTTAAAATTTTACCATTTTCCCTCTTTTTCCATTGAGGATTGAGGAATTTTTTTTCAATTCGTGCTTTCATGAACGTTTCAATAATTGGATTACCACACAATGGGTAGCTCAAGAGTACACTTGATTTTTAAAAGTAAGACCTCCCCCTTATATATAGAGGAGGTGTTATTTCTCTGTACTTTGACCTTGCGACAGAAAAGAAATCTAGACTTTTCCTGGGCATTATCTGTGTAGTATTTGCAATCCATTTAGAAAGGTGTTTACTTCTGATCAAGATTTGAAAAATGTGCAAAAATCCATTTGCAGCCAAACAAAAGCTATGTAATTCAATGTTTCTCCTTTCATTTTAACCCCAGTGAAATTTAGAGTTGTTTACATGGCGAAATATTCCTTTGTTGGCCCATTTTGAACCTTGTGAGTGTGTTGACATGTGAAATTTAATCTTTTGAGATTTTAAAATTTCCTTGATGTGGAAATCTGACCTGGTTAATTGAATATGATTGCAATGACAATTGGTTTGTAATTAATGTTGCACTTTCATTACGATATTGCTTGGATGTTTATACCACTTTCACTATCTTTTGGAATTTATATATTGTGTTCAAAATTGGTTGGGATGAAAGACTCGGGAAAATATTGGTTGAAAAGAAAAGTATGTGATCTTTCTGAATTTATTTTTTAAGCAAACAGGTATTCTTGTTGTAATGCCACTATTGGTTTGGCTGAAATATTGTATAACCTGCTAATCTATTAACTTCATTCCTATTAATTTAAAAATGAACAATTCTTTGAGGCATTGAAAATTGGATAGTGCTTGCTCTTGCTCTTTCTCTCTCTCTCTCTCTCTCTCTCTCTCTCTCTTTACTTACTGGTGTAAACGAAAATTTGGTGCACCCAAATATGATTTAGAGTGAAGTTGAAGGCAACAATGAAAATATATTTGGGCAATAAGTTTTTGCATTAGGCCCTCTTTACAAGATTGCATTTACAGGTACATGTACATGTACTAGTATTTGTATTGTAATGTTAAATAAAGAAGTCTTCTAGATCTATTGGTTGAAAACTTCTCGGTGAACTGCACAAAGATGCAGTAAAAGATTCAAGGATTATGCTGCAGCTTTGATTGTTTTGTGATTTACAACTCTGAGGGTGTAGAAATGCTGTTTTTTAACTTGCACTTGCACAAAATACCACCAATTATTATTGCAAGATTCTACAGCTGTTCGAGTAGTTTGAGAAAACCCAGAACCTTTTTCAGTTTTAGTTGTTCAGGGTTTAAAATTAGAATTGCTTCTTTTAATTACATAATCTACTGTACTATTACAAAATTATGGCTGCATGACGCCATTTCAAATTGTATTTCTTAAAAAATCAGAATTACAAATGGGCTCTGATTTAATTGTTGCAGAGAAAAATGGAGTGTACCATATTGTCTAAACATTAAGTACACGCAGGTATATTTTTTATGACATTATGATTAAATATTATTTTGGGTATAATCATGTACAAAATTGATATGTTATATGGATAGAACAACTTCAGAAATTTTATCTTTCGGTTGAAGATCCAGGACCTTTTTTTCTTTGTGTTTCCTACAGCTGAAATAAACATGTATTAAGCAGGTTTATTATTGACACTTTCATATTTTGGTTCACTTGAAAAAGAATTTTAAAAAAACAATGTCAGCTAATGATTTAGGTCATTGCAAGTGAGCTGTTTTCAAAGGCCAAACTTTGTTATGGGGGGAGGTGGTGTATTGATGCTTTAAGTACTGTCATTGTAATGTTTTGTTTTCATGTTTTTTGTTGATATCAAAAAATGCATCTTTTATGAATCAGAAAAAAACATATTATTGTAATGTTCCAGCATGATTTGGGTACAGTCTTAGGTTAATGGTAAGATATCAAAGGCTTTGAGAACTCGGTGTTCTTCGGTTCCCAGACACTGGAAGCAATACTGACTCCTCCATCAAACCAATGTCTCACCCTGCTATAGGCAGTAATTATCAAAGGTCTGCTCATCTTCAATCTTTCTTAATCTTATTGGTCAAGTTAAGAACGATTCAGGTTTGAATGTTGTAGGAATATTGAAATCAAGATATGAAGCCAAAAATTTTATGGTGTCTAATTATTATAATTAATATCAATGGTTATTTGATTGAAAAAAAATCCACTATTTTGCTTGCTATGAACCGGCAGAAAGATGTTATTGTTATTTGATTAAACTGATAACGGAGCAAAAACTGTCGTTATATTGGAGCATTTTTACTTTACTTTAATCAGTCTAGCTTAAGTGCAGTATTGATAGTACCGTAATATATAGAACATTTCATTGATACGTAGAGCATGCAGGCGGTAAAGGGAAGATGATTTATCTCTTTCTATTGATTGGCGCCTAATGTGGAACCAGGGGAGTTAATTCAGCACAAATTCTGGTAATTTGTTGTAGGAAGGGGTTGGATGTGTGATATATCCTCAGGCAAAACATGGTATGAAGGGATAAAAAAACAGAGACAAAAAATGCACATTGATTTTTCATTGAAGTTGTCTGTTGAATTATTGTTCTCCTTATCATGATCGAACAGATGAAAAGCTTTCAATTCAAGTTGTTAGCCCAGAATTAACTGGCCACTTACCGTTTATTGCATATCATTACATGTTAGATTGAGTTTTTGTTAATCTTTCTGGTTCCGTGTTTTGATCAAAGGATGGTAATCAGGTATTGAAATAAAATCTAATTTTTGGATGCGTCTGTACAGTGATCAGACAAAGAATGGAGTATTTTTTTTAATGTTCTGCTAATCTCTTGGTTATTGTTGTCTGATTCAGAAAACAATGTCATTCTAGGATATGTACCAATGATTTTTTATTGTCATAACTATATATCCTGGTCGGAAAATAAAATGGTCTTATTGCTCTTTTATATATCTGTTCTAAATGTCACACAGAATGTTATATTTTTACAACGTATCGTAAGATTTTATCAAGGCAGCGAACTGTGCAGAGGTTTTTATTTGCTGAGCATGAAGGAAATCATTGGTGGTCGTTAAAATTGTGTGGCGATGAAATTCTGATACTTCTTCACACTGTTTCAAAGTGATGTATTGAAAATTTCAGAATAATGCTGCAAATATAGCTGCACAGGTCCCTCATTATTGTTTCTGGGAATGAATTATGCATGCTGGAAGGGAGTCAAAGTACTAGACTTGTTTTAATGTTTTCCCTTTAGTTGTTAATGGTTTGGTGAAGGCCTAACTTTTCATGTTTCCACATCGACTATTAATTACTGTAAAATACTATCTTTTATATGTTATTTATACATATAATTTGATATAGATCTTTGAAAGTGTACTAAATTAAACAATTGTGATCTGATTGAGTTTCTATTTTCATGTTGAAACAATATACAAACTATGATTTTTTTATTTTACTAAAATTTTACAGTAGAATGTGTACAGCACATGTATAACTTTCTACAGAGAATATCTGTTTATAGTGAATAGAGGGTTTAATGGCAGAAGTTATGACATTATCAGTAACTACAGTAGCTTGAGTAGTTTGCAATAATTGTTATATAGGCTCTTGCATGTAAAGGAAACATATATATCTATTAAATGATTTCAATTCATTTAGGCTGTTTATCATTGTGAATTCTTCCAAGTCTGCATAATTCACTTTAGCATTGGTGTGGTGTTTTTAGCTCACCTGAGCTGAAAGCTCAAGTGAGCTCTTCTGATCAATTTTTTCTGGCATCCGTCTAGCTGCAGGTCTGTAGCTCCCGGTCTGAAAAAATTTGGATGGACGACCTGGCCATGGGAGCTACAGTGCCTCCCATAGTAAAAATCTGCAATATTCGGCGTACAAAAATTGCACTAGTTTTTAACTGATTAACATTATTTTCACAAAAATTCTGTGAAAACAATTACATTTTCAACTTCTTCTCAAGAACCACTGCTCCAATTTCAATCAAACTTAATACAAAGCATCACTGGTTGAAGGGAATTCAAGTTGTTAAAATGAAGGGCCATGCCCTCCTTCAAGGGGAGATAATTAGGATTTATTGAAAATTTGTTGATATTTTTCAAAAATCTTCTAAAAAATCATTTGGCCAGAAAAGCTGAAACTTGTGTGGAAGCAACCTCAGATGGTGTAGTATTAATTTTGTATAAATCATGGTCCCCAGGGGTAAGGTGGGGCCATAAAGGGGGGGGGGGGGGGTTTGAAGACAAGTTTTACATAGGATATGTAGAGTCAATCTTTAAAAAGTCTTCTTCTCAAAAAGCATTTGGCCAGAAAAGCTGAAAGTTGTGTGAAAGCATCCTCAGATAGTGTAGATTAAAGTTTGTTAAAATCATGGTCCATGGGGGGGGGGGAGTCAAAGTTTTACATAGAAATATATAAAAAAAATATTTTTTGTAATCTAATCAGAACATGATTAGCCAGAAAAGTAAATTGTGTGAAGTATCCTCACGTAGGGTAGAATCAAGTTTGTTCAAATCATGATCCCCGGGGGTAGGGTTAGGGCACAATGGGGAGGGGTTACACAGTTAAATTTTGACATAGGAATTAATAGAGAAAAACCTTTTTCTAAAAAAAACATTTTCTTTGAAAAGGTGCAACTTTAGTCAAAGCAATCTTAGGTAGTGTAAATTTAAATTTGTCGAAGATCATATTTTTCAGGAATCTGATGGGACCCACATTGGGGGGTCCAATTTTATAAAGGAAAATATTTTAAATTTACAAAAACTCAAATGGTATAATATATGATTTTACTTACCAGTATATGCAAGCATTAATGTTTATACTCTGGCCCCTAGACAATTCTTTGGCTTCACAAGTTTGATGTAAGTTTATATATATCCCATTTGATTTAGATCTCCTTGAGAACCCTAATGCTCGATCAGTATGTGAAAATGAATATAAAATCATCCTTTGCCAACAAGGGCTCAATGATAAACGAAATATCCAGGGGAAATAATTGGGGTTTTTTAAACACAGGATCTGTTATACTACATTGTCCAGATATTTTGTATATGACTCTGTAAAGCTGATTTTATGATGTCTAGTGTTGCTCAGGTGAGCAATGTGGGCTATGGGCCTCTTAGTCTTTTTTGGGGGGGGGGGGGGGGCTAGGTTGGTTGATGGTGCAGAAAAGTCTTCGTATGCATTAAGATTATTGTTGCTGTTATAAGAATCATCAAGTAATTTAGGAACTCTAAAGGTTTCATAAACTATGTTTGATGGAACTTTATCTTGAACTAATCTTTATGTAACATTATCATTAAGGCAGACTTTCTGACTTTTTAAGGGGGATGGGGGGATTTTTAGTATCAAATGAGAGAAAAAAGCTTTTTAATGTCAAAATAAGACATCTGATTGCCTGATGTTATGTCATGTAGGTCCCTTGCAAAAAAAAAAAAATAATAATAATGTTTAAAATGGTCATTATTGCCCTATATTTCCCTATCTGGTTTAAGTGTCTATTTGGGTAAAGTCTGATATTTGAAATGGTCATTACTACAATCCCCATCTGGTTTTAGTATCCATTTTCCCTGTCCAAAATGCTAGATCTTATATTCTCTCTATGATAATGTTTATTCAGGTTTTGTCTTTTAATTAAAGAAACATTAAGTTCTGAATATATGGAAATATATGTATTATCATTTTGTTGATGAAAGTTGTTTTAGTTTTGTAGTTGATATTAAAAAGAATTAGGTAGTGTAATTTTTTACCAGCACTTGAAGAAGTGGGTTGTTTTCTTATATTAGTTGTTTTGTTGTTTTTTTTTCATCTTAATTTACCAGATATGTATTTATAAGCAGATATTTGATGTCACTACTGAACAGTATATAGATTGATCCATACACAGGAGGAAGAAATGTCCGCAGGAGATCTTAAAAATATTTTCCAGAAGCATGCATGGCATTGATTTATTATTTGAATTAAGAAAAAAATCATAAGACATTTAAATTTGAAGAATTGAATGTTAAAGAAAAAAAACTGCAATTTCGTCCTAGATTGATTTTTTTTTTTTTTTTTTGGTGGTAAAATGTGCTTTGTTTAAGTTTTGAACCCAGGCAGACCTTATAGACAAAGCAAAAATAACAACACCACTCAAAATGGTGATGTTATTTCAACAATATTTACACTCTCTTAATACTTTGTCAAAATAACTCTCAACAGATGTATAAATTCTGTATTCAGGGGCTTAGTGTGGTTGGAGAGGGGATTGATACAGATTGTATAATGTTTCATTTCATTGTAAACACCTTTCCATTTTTATTTGGTCTGAAGTGTGAATGGCAAATTTGCTGGGCAATTAACAGTGATTCAAGATCAATTTGGAGTAGCTGATAATATACTTCAGGTGAGCAATTTGAGTTTAAAATGTCTAGTAATATTTTTAGATCATTTGGGAAAAATTCAGATTTTTCATTTGTAAGGAGCAACATTATTGATATTACCACTTGAGATTTCAATATATATGTGTGTGTTTTATTAAAAAATGCATCACTGAAAATTCATTAAGTGAAATTTACAGTGACTTATAAAAAAACTTTTGTTGATACATCTTCAATACTACGATTTAATCTCATAAATATAAGAGATAAAAAGTTTTTAACGTAATAATGAAAATGGTGTCAAAGAAATATTTGTTCTTTGATTTTTAATTAAACTTGCAATAATCCTTCAGAGACAACTTATCTTCAAATTTAATTTGATCCTCAATTCATTGTTATTGAAATTTTTAAAATATGAACAGGATTTCATAGTTATAAGTATTGTTTAGACCGTGAGTGTCAATCGGTCAAGGATACTTGGATAATTTCTGGCGGTGCTCAAGCTTTTAAGTTTCAATATTTTGGAGTAGATACATTAAACACACAGGGAGAGAGAGCGACTTGTAAAGGGCTGCCACATCCAATGCTTTCTCGGCCAGGGATTACTTAATCTTGTTGACCCCTAGCTAACATTTCTTAATTCTCCTAATGACCAAATATAGTGTATTTGGTGCTAATGGATTTAGTTTTACCACACAGTACGGACCGCAAATCATTTTAAAAAAAGGAAAAAGAAAGAAAGGAAAAAGGAACAATTGTTCAGTTTCTCCTTCCTTATATACCAAAGAAAATCCTAGTAAGACTCTTACAAATGACAAAGGAATTTCTTTTTGTCATTCTGGTGTATGGATGTTGATTCTGTGTCATACAATAGACTCATTTGATTGCTGTTTTTTCACCGCCTGGACCAAACAGCTCATCGGGCTGGAATTGTATGGGGGGTAGATAGGTGGGTGTATGTATAAGTATGCATTTCATTCTCTTTAAGCTTTTTTAAGTATTTAATGCTGTTACAATTAAATTGGAATGTACTTGAGGTGAATTAATTTGACACACCCACCCAGGGGTCTGTGAACAGTGGACAGTATTGTCTTGAGGGGGTGTTATGGCAAGAATTGGTTGTAATGGCCAAAGTACTTAGTGGATTATACAGCTATGGTGTATAGGTTTTTTCAAGTAGAGTTGTGTAAGAAGTGGGGAGCGAAGTAGATTCCTGGGGTTCAGTTAATGAGAATATCGCACCTTGCTTGATAGTCTGTGTCAGTAAGATGTTTCATATTAAATGGGCAATTTGTGATCTATAGTCCTTCACATAATCAATACAGGCGGGCTATTTCAGGTAGCCCAATGCTATGGTCTGTAGAAGCTTGAGTATACAGGTCTTATATACTGAAGTGGATTTTAAAACTTAAGAATCTTGGAAGGGGAAAAAGTAGGTAAGTTTTTAATTCTTTTTCATTCTGTGTTATCAAAACTGTAGTACATTTAGATTGGTAACATTTATCGATAAAATATCAAAGAATTCTTTTGAAATTAAGAGAATTTTTTAAATATTGTCAACGGTAGTAGAAAGCCAAAGATTTTTTCCGACTGCCCAAATTGGAAAATACACAAGAAAAACAAATTGTTCTTGAAAACTTTTTTTTTCTTTGAAACGTCTGAACAATTAAAAGTGATTTATAATGTTTTTTGCCATGATTAAGTAATTGTCATCTCTGTGGCTCGTTAACGCCAGTCAATTATGTTAATGTTTTTCCACTTAACTGCTAGTTGTCTTCAAATCACAACCTGAGTAAAGGTCGAAACAGATATTTCTGAATGAATTGACATCGCATCTGTTAATCACAATTCTATTACAGTTTTCCCATTCAATTACTTTACAAATCTGCAAATAATACACAGATCATTGGGAGTTGCCTCTTTAAAAAGACTTTGTGGTTTAAGAATCATCTTGAAGATGAATGAGTGCAAAATATATTCATTTGACTTGCAAGTAAAATCCCTTTTGCAAGGTTAAGACTTGCTTCAAAAAATATCCTTTTTCAATGTGTCAAATTATTCCTGATTAATTTGATCAATCAGTGTTAGAATATCCACTATTTTCTATAAACTTTGCACAAACCAAATAATTGGTGCCTCATAAACAAGGTTGCATATTTCTTATGGAGGACAGAATAGGCCAATTAATAAACATTGTGTTAATATATTTAGATTTCACCAAAAGAGAAAAAGTTGTTCCCTCAATGGGAGAATGTAATTGGGATGGAGGATTTTGATTTCATTAATCACTGTCTGCTCTTCTATGCTGTTTGCTTTTGGAAATTGCTTTGGTACTCACATGCGGGTTTGTTTAATAAGTACTTCATTTGCGATCTAGAATTGGTGCTGAATGCAATATTAGTGGTATGATTTGGGGATTGGAGTCTCCGAGTCAGAAGCGATTTGTGAATTAATGTATAAAAGGGAAAAGGCGTTGTGTACATGATTCAGAGGAATTGACTTATAATGAAAAATTTATTTGATTGATTTGGTGTCAAGTTCTAATTTAATAGGAAACTGGTGAAAAACGATGACTTGTCACAAATTTGTCCATGAAATATAAGTCAAAACAGAAATGTAAGTTAAATAAAATTATTTCTATAGAGCAACACACCTCTAGAAATTCATATAAATAATTTAATTTTGCATGTGTCAAAATGCAATAAAATTATAATTACCCACCTACTGCAGATTTGCCAGAATAAATAGACTCAGGAGAAAAACAGCACAGAAAATCTTTTTTTCCATTGCAACAGAGGTGCACAATCAATGTTATCTGATCCTTGTCCATTGTCCCCTTGCCTATCTCTCTGTAACCTAATGGCTTTTACAATCAATCAAAATTGATTGACAGGGGACCAATTTCTAATTAAGGAGGATGAACTTTAACATGAAGACATTACGGAATTTGAAGAAAATGTTATATTGTGAATGTATGTGTTCCGGAAAAGTGGCAGATAAAATGTGTGAAGATCAATAACCCACTTATGACTGTAAACAAGGCAAATAAAAAGCTCTAGTTGATTTATTGAGTGACTGCGAGTTAATTCAGTAACAGGGGTGTTAATAAAGGGAGCTAACTCTGTGATTCACTATACAGAGGTAAGTCAATGTTTAGTTTATGAAGGTGAAAATTGTCGGGTCTTAAAAGTTGGAAAAATTTCCCATCTAGAAATTTGGTGTCTAATTCATCATAAAGGTGTGCTATTGGATTTCGTGATGTATTGAAGAAGGATAAATGATACTGCAACAGCAGGGAAAAGAAAATCAAGATGTCTGGAGTTAGAATGTGTGATGTAAGAGATAATTGAGAACTGAATTCTCCGGATGGGAAGATTTATGAAGTATTTTAGTTAATTTGTTTGGTAATTTGGAGGGATATCCTCAGTTATTTCTAGACAGCTTTTTTCACAGATGCATTGGGAAATTTCTTCACCTTAAGCAGCACTGTGGAGATTATTGCTGATTGCTTGTTTATTTTTCATTTCACCTCAAATAAGCTATGCATGGTTTATCACGCAGCCCATCTACAAGATTGTTACTGATCATGTAACAGTGTAATACACAAATATTAACATGAAGGAAGATGGGATGTTTTCTTCATTGCTGATGGATTTGTTTTTATCTTAAAAGAGGCTTTTCCCCAAGTTACAAAACAAAATATATTTTTTTTGGTATGAATTTTTTTTGGGGAGGGGGGGGGGGGGGTGGAGGTTGGGATAGAGAGATGCAGTGCAGAAGGAAGAATTTGTTTGACCTTATATTAAGTGTTAGAAATAATAGTTTTTCAAGCAAAATATTTTCTTCTTTTCACCATCTGTGAGAATTGGATGGAGTGTTTGACAATTGAATTTATTTTATTGACAATCAATTAGTACAAGAAATGCTTTTGCAAACAACTATTTGAAAGAGGGTTGGTGTTGAATGCCTTGTTTTGATAAGTAATTATGTTAAGTATCTCTTTCAGTGGACATTAGCGTAACACTTGGAGGTGTTACTAATGGGAGAAGAATACTCTCACTCCCTTTGTTGTCTGTTCAATCACCCGAGCTCTTCATTTCATTTATTCGAAAAATTGGTAACGCAAGAGAGTAATATTTTCAAGTTTGACTCTAATTCTAATGGCTCCTAGCTAGTCAAAAAAAAATTAAGGTAATTTTAATTACATATCATTGAATATCTAAAAAAATTTTAATCCATAGAAATGTTTAATATAGTTAATTAGTTATCAAATATTTAATTAAAAAAGGTGTTCAATTAGACCAAATTTATGCATCAATAAGATAATAATAAGGACTACCGGAAATTTAAATGTAAAGTATGTACAATATTTATTTTTTTTGCATGAATTATTTTTTAACCTATAGTTTTTGCAAATGAAAGAAGAATTTATAAACAAGAATATTTAAGGAATTTAACAAATTACAATGATCACATAAATTAGTTGCAATGAAATGACCTATTACTGTGATCCCAAGACCAATATTAATTAGACTGAAAAGAATTTCTGAAAACGATTTGTGTCCATTAAGTCATGAATTCCGTAGATTTTTTCTTAATTATTCTTAATACTTCTATCTAATTTTTCACGATAAACCACGTACAAGACAAAAAAAAGCAAAAATTACATCAATAGGAATAGAAAGAAGTCCCTTGTTACAGGCATTTTTACGTAAGGAAAAAGAAAGAATTACCTATTTTAATAAAGTATTGTAGTACGTCAGCAAGCTTTATTGCATTAAGGTAAACTGAAAATCTGCTGTAGCCAGTTGGTATCGGCAATAAGACATAATTAATGGGTCGACTTGTACCAGGTAAAATAGGCAAATTCTCCCCATCTCTTTGTTTTGTGTGATGGCTAATTTCACTGTAATGTTATTTTCTAATATCTTGTTGGCATCATCTTTTTTTATTCCTCTGTTTTGCTTTGGGTTTTGTTGGGTTTTTTTGCCAATATCAGGCTATGATGTACATGTATCAAAATTGTGCTGTGATTTCGGGTTCTGAAGTAGTTCATGCAGCTATATATTGAGAATAATGCGATTCATTGAAATCAGAATTATTTTGGTCAGAATACTGTGCATTTTATATCTGATGATGTTGGCTTCATTTGTCATTTTTGTTTGCATTATTGAATGTCTTGATTTCTTCTGATAATTAATCATTGGGTTTTGTTTCGGTTAATTCATTCTGATCATTTTTCATCCATGGACAATTAGAAATCTTTTGTTCAGTTAATCCTCTCCGGAACAGGGTGCAACATGTGCTGATGTGAATTCATGGACATCAATTTCTGCTTCCCAGTAATAAGGATTTCATAACTGCATTTCCAATATGAAGATCTATATTGCGTTACAAGGCACACATTTAAAATTCATTTTAAATGCCATCTCCCTTCTGAATATCAGAAGCTGAAGGGAGTATATGTCTTCTTTGAAAAAAACAATTAATCACTGATAATTTACTCAGTATCTAGTAAGTAAATGTCACCTATGCATTAGAGGCATTAATTATCAACACAGATATCAGTTGAATTCTTAATGTTTTTTGAATCAGAACTTGGGCAATTTCAATCCTGGGAGGTTTCTTGCAAAGTGAAGTGCTGAGCGATAAGAACTCTATAATCCCTCTGAACAATGTAAATCTTAATCCTTTAATCTTATTTAAACTGTAATACAGAATGTTTTTTCCATCTCATTTGCAGGTAAATATTTCAGTGTTTATCGAAGTACAAGGGACAACTTGAAATTAACAGATTCTTGATGGCGTAGTGGAGTTTTTACATTGATATTTCATTTGGGAGCTACATTGATCAAAGAAAACGCCATTTAGAGCATTTCATTTCAAGGTTTGTTTACTAGTTGTAGATTTTCAGTAAATCTCCATTATGCAAAATTCGATCATGCAGAATCTTCAATTGACTTGTTCCATTTCTTGGCTATTTTATATTAGAGTGACATTTTTAAAAGACTTCAATTCATTTCAAGGTTTCAAAATGATTGTTGATAATATAAATTAATCTTTTTCCCCCCCCAAAAAAAATTGATGAAATAAGAGTGCATACTGGTATAATTATGATACAAAATTATTATTTTTTTGAGAATTAAATATTGTCCCAAAGTTTCTCAGAACACTTGCTAACCTTTTTCCATCATCATAGCAAAAAAAATTGCAGGCTTCTTCTAGGACAAAAATTATGACTGTCAGAGGACCTTATTGTGTTCTGTAGGAAATGCAATAATCACCAAAACGTTTCATGGTTGTCTTGTTTAGTTTGCAAGGCTTGTCCTCATTGGCATAGGTACAACAAAGTTATATCCTGGCATAAAATGGCAGACATGGAAGAGACAATAAAAGCAACTTATACATTGTACATTATGATTGAGAGAGAGAGAGAGAGAGAGAGAGAGAGAGAGAGAGAGAAAGAGAGAGAGAGAGAGAGAGAGAGAGAGAGAGAGGCTGTTGTGAATGATTTTGAATTTAATTTCTGTATGATTTATAAAACCAGCTGGATAAAGGATGTAAAGTCGTAGGGGGTGTTTGCACATGAAATTTAAAATCTTCCCTCTAAACAGTCATGTCTTAGCAATGCATAAAGCATCAGATTAATAGAATGAAAAATCAAAGTGTTACGCTGATTAACGCTGCATTTGAAAACAGATCGAATGCTGGAATCCATTAGTTTGGTGGATGAGTTGAGGGTTTCATTTTAAAGTTAAGAGATGAGTTACTTAATGCAAGGTGGGAAACACTGAACATGCGTAGGTGATTTTTGCTGGGGTTTTTTGTGTGAATTTTTTTTTATAAATAAGAGATAGTTCTTCCTGTTTCTAGCATTTATGAAAAATAAAGTTCCGGCATTTTTCCTTCTTCGATCATTTATTTCTCAAAATGGATGTAAAATGAGCAATTGGACAGTATTCGGTAGGAATACACCGGAACAAGCGTACATTTCTCAAGAGAAGGACCTATTTCTGTTATTAAATAGTTGATCTATTCCATATTTATTGTGATATAATTCTGTTGAAATGGACCCGCAAATATCAACAGAGCGGCATTTCTGCAATTTTCTGAGGAGATGAGCCATTTTCACGTGTTATGCATTGAAAGAATAAGATGCATTTTGATAAGCATCTGTAAAGGAATGGCATTTAACAGTCATTTCGGAACATTACTGCTGGTTTTGTAGGCTTTGTTTTATGGGCTCTTTTGAATGAGGTGGTAAAGGATATAAGTTTGATTGAATTATTATTGGAGAGAATGGCTTTAAAAAGATACGGTTCTGACCAATTTCCAACACATGGGGTCTTTTTCATGTACAAGTATGATATATAAGACACGCAAAGTGGAATTATTCACGATTCTGACACTTCTGTAAATTTGGTCACATATCCCATTAGATTTTACTTATAGATTAATATTAGGAACTTCCATGTAAATTTAGTCCAAAAGTACACCACTTTGGAACCAATAAACACAGGGAAAATTGTTGGAGTGGTGTTAAATAAGGTGTGATAACAGGGAAGGAATGGTTTCTGTGAGAGGGAAAGAACAAGAACAAGAAGAAGACATCTCCTCTTTACATGTGTATGTAATTATGCCCCCACGGTTCCCTGTGCAGTAATCAGAACTGGCAGATGACTTGCTGTACTTACTCTCAGCCCTACCTAGGATATTGTGTGCAGTCACTTCATGTGTTGGGTGCCTGAAGAGAGGGCAAAGTCAGACGCAGATATTGTGTGTGCACCTTTAAGACAAACTTATCAAAAGGATTTTAAAATTGATAACATTCTCAAAGAGGTTTTTTTGAATAGCAATTGATATTATATATATAGTGTTTGTGTTGAGGTTGCTTTTCATGTTTTGGTTTTGTGCTTCTGGATTGACAAATTTTTGGAGTTCTTTTTAAAGTGATGACCAGCATTTGACAGAGGGAAATATTAATTCATCAAAAAGGTAACTCATGCATGTGATTGAATAATTTTGAAATAATGGGTATATTTTAGAAAACGTTTCAAAATCAAAAATTTTCTGTTGCCGTACCAACTTATCTAGTTATGTTGTGCAATACCTACATGACTATAAAGTGTTATGCATCATAATGCCATTATAACACCTTATTTTTGGAACATATACTAGATAAATTTCAGATAAGAAATGCGCAGGTGCTACTAAATATAAAGATCTTTTTATTTTTACCATAGGTTGGTTTCCTTCGCTGTAAATGTCAGAATCTCTTCATACAATCTCAGTTGTTTTACTTTCTCAAGCAGTAGAAACATGCAGCAGTTGGGTTGTATGGGTTTTTTAATGGATCAAGTGTTTCATCAAAGCAAGATAACACAGATTTTTATCATCTGAGTCTATGATACAGGGGAATGTGGTGGTTGTACACTTATATAATTGGAATGGTTTTTGCATTCAATGTCAAGGCTTTAATGGTTATACCTTTAGTGTGTTTGGTTTTTTGATCTCAAGATTATTTCTTTTTACACGGGAGACCTTTTCTTCGAGGCATGAACTCAAATTAGCTAAGACTTTACAGTGGCGAATGTTTCCAAGATCATTTTAATTTGCAGCCAATTAGCAGAAATAATCCTCAAAGCTTTAGACTTCCTAATGGGTTTTGTTTTTTATTTTGTTAAATTAGATGATGTATGTGAGAATGTCAGGTCAAGCAAGCCATTTTCTCACAGATGTGAATTTATTTCCATATATGTTGTGTGACCGGGCATCTACAACATTAGAGCCAGGTCATTGGTTCAATAGTACCATGATACCTTGGTCTCCAGAGGGGTACTAACCCAGAGAACTACTAAAGCCTTCCAATCAGTCCACTGTAGTCCAATACCTGCTGATAAGATGTCAGATGCATGATAAACATCAATTCATTATTGTAGGCATTTCAAAACATGACCCAATAAGTGTCGCCCTTCTTTGATTTCTTTCATATAAGGCTCATATATAATGCTTGTCAATACCTAAATTACGCAAAAATGAAGTTTTTGTAATTGTGGAAGGTTTTCTTCAGCTGTTTATAAGGTTCATAGGAGACTGAATTTTAAATTAGATATATGATGCCATTTATTTGAAATCTTTTATTTCTTTATTGATATTATTTAATATTCATTTTTTTGTTAGCAGACAGCTGGGGGAGGTACAATGGTAATGTTTACAGATTTTTGTGAAGAATTAATGGGTTCTATATGATAACAAGAGTGTGCCATTGAACGTGCAAGGACATGCTGTAAAGACACATAAAAAGAAAAGATGTTTGATATTCAATGATCTTGCAGTCTCAGCCAAAAACTGGGGTTTTTTTCTGTACTGTTGTGACTAATGTTGATCACTTGGTCAAAAGATTGCAAAACACATTTTGTACGTAGCATTATTTCACTTGGATTTCCAACTTTCCTGGAGTTTTAATCTTTTTGATAAAAGCATTACATGAAACAGATGCAATCATAGTAGAGATCAAGGATGTCTGGCAGTGTTATGGGGGGAAGCTGAATGACCAGTGGGGAGTGGAGTGGTCAAGTGTTTCTTTGTTTTGGCTGCATGTCTGTTACCTCTGTGTATGGGGTGAGTCTGAGTGGAGAGACCAGCAGCTGGTATAAAACCCTTGCTAACACCAAGATCTCTAACACCGAGATCTCTGGTTTGGTACCAGGGTACTTCTTCTGTAACTAGTGTTTGCAAACCTTCTGGCTGAGTGCCATCAATGTCTGCTATTGTTACGGATTCCTGCGACTGTTATCATGCACTGACAGTGGTACTAAGAGGAGGGTTAGATACCATGGATGGCCTACTGATAAATTTATTAAAGTCAGAGATTTCAAAATCAGAGAGATTTTCAAGAAGCATCTTTTCTCATTTTTGTGTCAAGAATGTTGTTCAGAGACTCGTGTGTATGTTGGACTGACTTGATGCATGGTCTAATGATTCTGGTGTCCTTAAATTATTGATTTTGATTTAATGATTTCAAGGTCACATGATCATATGAGATCAAAATTGACTTATAGAATTATCAATAAATAAGAATTTTACCAATATAAGCCGGTTTAACTACTAGAAGTTCAGAAGTTTCCATTGTTGTTGCAAAATCTTAAATAGCTTTTTAAAGGTGTTTCCTATGTAATATTTTTCAGATGTTATATATCTTGCTGCATATCCCATTTGTAGATGGGTGGTATATTTTTGATCTGTTGGTAAGAGAAGATAATGTCAGATACATGCCAATGTGTAGGTATTATCAATACATTAATGCACGCATAAAATGTAAGACAAGAAAAAAAAGAATGATGAATGTTCCATGCAAAGAGCAAGCAGTTTGCTGAATACTGGTACCTTGTCTATTGCAATGAAATTATTGAATTTCTGTGCAGACAATATAATAATTAGTCAACGTAATCCTGAATGAAGACAGTTTGTGGAACCCTATATTGAATACTGTATAATTATTTATCACTTAATCAAAAGGATTTTGTTGTTTTATCACAAATTAAATATTTGCATTTATTTTGAACTGCTGGTCAATAGACTGCAATTTATTAGGCCGCCGGTCAATAGACTTCGATCTATTGGACTGCCAATCAATAGACTGCGATCTATTGGACCGGCAAAGTATTTCAGAATGCGGGTATGTTAAGGCTTCCCGATTGATTTCACAGCGATGTGTAGAAAGTAATTTTTCTGTACGTCATACGATATGACGTCATAGTTTACTTTGAAGTCACGATCTGTATCCTTTCAATTGTTCTCAGGGAATGTATCATAATGTTACGCTGATTTTAGTACTTGGTAAAACCAAATTTGAGTATCAAATAATCTACAGTAATAAAGCCTCATATTAGGTAAATGACTATTTATAATCTAATGGGTTGAAGACTCCTCCTTCTATATGTATTAACTAATATTAAGTGGAGATGTTTTAATGTATGCAACAGGTTTTGCGCATGTAAAAGATAAAAAAAATTCTTAGTATATTGCATACTGGCACAAAAACCATCTGTAATATGCAAATTGCAAACCCTGAAAACTAACAAATAAAAGGAATTAGGTAATAAAACAATTATTTAATGCCTGAACAGTCAACAGTCCAGATTTTTTTCCCTTGGTGCAGGAAACAGCTCAGTATAATCTGTTGGCCTTGGGCAATAGATCATACTGAGCTGTTCCCTGCACCTCGAGAAAAATATTATGGTGTATCGACTTCACAAGCATTATATAATTGTATATTATTCTTTGTAACCATTTAATATAGAAAGTATGATTATTCAGTCTATGAAATCCTGTAATGTAAAAGTAACTATTTGATGAATAAAGAGATTGAACATATATACTCAGAGTCAATATATACCTGTAGGGAAGACATCCAGTTATTCAATTATATAAAACATTAAAATGAAGACATATAGCAATTGTTCAATTTATGTAACCTGGTAAAAGAGACTTTGCAATTGAATAAGACAATAACTATGCAGTCAATGAAACCATAGTGAAGATAATGTAATTTAAGAGTTAGTATTTATGTACTGGTAATGAACAGTATAATTATACAGTCTGTGTAAAAAAAAAAAAGGATTTTAACAATCGATGTAAATATTTAAAGAAGAAAGTGTAATTATGCAGTTAGTGTAACTTTGTGAGGAAGACACAGTAATTATCTAGAATGTGCAACCCTGTTATGAAGACAATATAATCACTCAGTCTATGCAACCCTGTAAAAAAGACATTGTAATTTTACAGTCTGTGTAAGCCTGTAATGAAGACTTTGCAAAATTATACAGTCTATGTAACCCCTTCATGAAGACAGTGTAATTATACAGTATATGTAAACCTGTAATGAAGACAGTGTAAGTATTCAGTCTATGTAACTCTGTAATGAAGACAGTGTAATTATACAGTCTGTGTAACCCTGTAATGAAGACAGTGTAATTATTCAGTCTATGTAACCCTGTTATGAAGACAGTGTAATTATTCAGTCTATGTAACCCTGTTATGAAGACAGTGTAATTATTCAGTCTGTGTAACTCTGACAATTTGTAATGAAGTCTGTCCTGTTGACAGACAGCCTAAGAGAGATGCTGGGGAGAGTTGTCAGTTTTTGGATCACCTTGGCTGCACCAGGACATTGTAATGAGAGCAACATATGTAATGCAAAAAACATAATTCTTACAATGGCAGTCAAGTCATTTGGTGTATGAATCTTCCACAGCAACATACCTCCCATTTCGACCACATGTGCTTCTTCATAAACTTGCATACTGGCCAAATGATATGATCAATACACATTGTCTGTCATTTCTTATGATTAGTTTGCATTTTAAAACCAAAAGATTATGCAATAGTTATTAAGCATTATTGCATTGTATGCAAAAAGGGCAGATTATGTTAAGCTTTTAATCCCTAGGTGACACGGTTACCTCAATACCATGATGGTGCATTGTCAAGTTAAGCAAATATAGTCATACTCATAGATTTTCTATTCTTAACAATTCAAACAGCATTCATTAATATTTGAAAACCTCGGGGATTATGTGTCTTGTAAGGAAATCCTGTGTTTTTATTCCGTCAATATCGCTATTTATTCTATCCAAACATCATGATTATGATACTGCCTAATTGCGTTGCTGATTCTGCAGGTATTGGAGCTAATTTGTAATACTATTTTGGGTATATCAGTGTGAGAAACTATTGATTGTATGTGTAATAAAATATTGATTTAAAAGTATAAAACTATGATGAGAAATACATCAAGTTATGACCAAATTTCCAGTTGTATATTAAAAACGCTGTATTAATTCATTGAAGTTTGCATACTTATTGTTTCAACCTTTAGAATTACAATTTACAAAATTTCCATTCATCATTAGTAAGTCAATTAGAATTTTGAAATTGGTAGTAAAGAATGTCTTAACAAAAACTTAATAAAGATACAAAACTCTCTGCAATAATGCCCCCTTTGAAGTTAATGTCACAGATTGACGGAAGTGAATAATTGATTAATTCTAATATGAATTGATTAATTCCCAAGGACTAACGATTGTACGGTTAGTCACACACTACTTTCGAACTTGTATCTGTCAAAGACACTTAAGTAGTAGACTTTCCAATATCAAAGACATCACTTTCCAATATTTCATGCTTAACCTCTCAATAATTTAGCTATTATGCGACATTCCGTTATTTTTCATAATCCCTCAACTCTAGATTGTCTGCTGATCAAGTTCTGTTGCTTGAGGAATGCTGTGGGTATATAAAAAGTTTAAGGTGTTTGCGCACATGATAGGAAAATATTAGTTCAAGTTGAAAAGAGTTTATAAAGTGAACTTGTAACAAAAAAAAGTGATGTTCAATGCTTATATATGCATGAAAAGACAGTGAGTTTTTAGTGTAAAATTGTTTTCTCTTCTTTTTTCTGTAGAGCAGAGAACAACAGTAGGAGACATTTGTTTTGATCCTGGATTAACTGATGTTTTAATTATGGGAGTTCTGATTGAGGGATTTTAAGTTCATTCATTGAATGGTAAGTGCCAGTGTGCTTTCTGTACTAGACTGTATGGATCTTATTAATGTTTAATGTTCAAATGTGAATATCAATAGGTAAGAGAGGTTATACGTTACAGTAAACAGCTAAAGGAAACACCCCCACCCCAACTAAAATTACCCACCAATGAAATTGCAAACAGAATTTCTAGTGATATAAATGGAAATCTTAGCCCCAAACTTCATTATCTTGAACTAGATGGGACTGTTTAAAAAGTTTGAAATATCCGAGCATTTGAGATATTGAGAGTAAAATACTTAAAAAATAAGTGGTTGGGACTTACAAATCATTTCCACATATCCATTGTATTCAAGATATCAGTGTTCGTGATATCGAGGTTCAACTGTATGATCAAATGATTCAAATCAAATGCATGAATGTTAGACAGGGTAAAATAAAAAGAAACCTTAATATAAATTTCTCTCTACCCATAATTCATACAACATGTATACCATAAGTGCAAAGAAATTTGATTTAATAGGTCATTTTTCTATTTGATTTGTTAATCTGGCTTAAGGTCCTTGGATTAACTCTATTTTGAAATCTAATTTAGCAGTCTCTAGAGTATATTTATTCTGATTTGAATTTCCAGTGTTCAGCATTTATTGTGGGGGAGTAGAAGAAACTTGAAAATTTGTCATAATATTTCACAATATTTAGCAGCCAATTTCTTCAATTATCAAGCACTTGTTTAGAGCGATACACATTCTATTCAGCCTGCACCAGGATTACGTACTTGAGAATTAACCTTCCAAATGCCATTAGGATCAAAGAAGCTGCCTGATGCAAAATGTACAAGGTTGCTTTAATGCCTGCTTTAGTTAGTATACACCAGTTAATCACACCCCACTACTCTGTACAAGCACAAGTTCATAGAACACAGGGACCCGGGGAGGAGACAGATTTTATAAACCGTCTGAAGAAAATTTGCACGACCAAAGATACAGATATATTGCAATTTTCTCATGTGAACAAACCAAAAGCTTAAAAAATGAGGGCTTTTGGAGATTACTTGTCCAAATGTGAAAACATTGTGATGGGTAGTGTATTTAGAGAGCCTGGAACCGATTTATTGCGGGCAGTAAAAGAGTATTTTGTTTCTTGCAAGATTTGGGAGATTATAAATTCACAAGTTTTTGATGGTTTTAGCACCCACTTTTTCAGCAGAATGGAATTATTGAAATTGAGATACCGTAATCCGGTGAATATAATACGCAGTAGTGTACAATACGCACCCCCCACTTTGGACCTGAAAATGGTGAAAAAAAGCTTGTTTGGATGTATAATACGCATCAAAAAAATTGACCAAACGGTAATCCTGAGTATCAACAAAGCAGTTATACTTTGTATGCACGCTCAACTTCATCGCGGGAATACGCTACCGGAAATAAGAAAAACACAATATTTTCTTAAATACGGATTTATTGTAACTAATACATCGCGGTAGTATCTTTAATTCATAATCAATGTTTTAGATAGACCTAGTATTAAATTTTCTACCGTAAATAAAATCAACTACTTATATAATTGTTTAGTCATTACAATCCCTGTGAAGTGAAAAACGGACGATGTTCAGGTATGGAGATAACGGACCTAATTAAATTCTTAAATGACTCCGATCAAAGTGTTCAATTAGAGGCCTGGAACATAATAAAATATATGCACAAATAGTTGTGTTGTGTATAGTACACATAGCCTAAGGGGGGTGTCTGAGATACCCAAGGTGTCAAGCGTTAGCGGAGGGGGAGCACAACTGTTTTAATGGCTTCAATTAACGGAATAGGTTATAGAATAATTTATATTCATAATTATTTGCAATAAATTAATTAGCATTACATGAAAAAGGTTCAAAATGAGCCAAATGATGTGTAAGCTGTTTTCAAAGATCGGTTACAAATAGCACGTGGCCATCCAAGTCTGCATTCTATCAATAACAGCTGTAATGGCGGCGTACACGGAGATAAAGAATAGGCAGTTCAAATTAATTTTTAAAGGCCATTTTGAAACAGTTTATTTATTAACAGACTTAAAGTGTACATTTTCTTTAATTACATGTTATAACAATGATTTTCCAAGGGTTAAATAATAATATATATGTGATAATGAAGGAATGTTACGATGTATAGCGGGGTATCGGTCCTGTCTGTGAACAGCATAGGTAATACGACAATATGATACCCCGTGCTTCAGCTAGGGAAAAAATATGTCCAAATCCTATAGGGATGTATAATGCGCACCCCTTTCTCACGGTAAAAAATGCTGGGAAAAAAGTGCGTATTATAATCACCGGATTACGGTAATCTATCATGCATTTGGATGATTTATGACCTTATGATAAGCACTTTTTGCATCTGGGATAAAGTGATGTAATGATGATTTAGAATTAAAACTGTAGGATAACTTTGTTAGAATGTTACTATTGAGAAGCAATGAAGTGTTGGGTTCTTTAACAGCAGTAAATTAGGTTAAAAAGATTATAAACCTTTCAGTGATATGTAGTGAAGATTGTACTTCTCTCTCTCTCTCTCTCTCTCTCTCTCTCTCTCTCTCTCTCTCTCTGTTTGGTTAATTTGGCCTTTCTTACTGTTTACCTTGCTCCCTAAATTGGAATGATGCATTCACCCCTAATGACTTCATTTAAGTGACAGTTTGTTATATTGTATCAGTGAAGAAATTATTTTTACCACAGATGATAAGTTGTTCCCACTCAATTACCCCAGCATGATTATATTCCTCGCCTTTGAGTTCATCCCAACTTCAAACGCGGTTGACATCAGCATCTGTAACAGTTATGAATATCAATACACTGTACTACACGGACACATGGCAATCATTAGATACACAAGAGACTTTCATAGATTTAGCAATAAAATGTCTAATTTACATAACCCCAAATTACAAAAATTGATAGTGGTTCTGTGGTAATGTTTTCTCGAGATGACTTCACTGTATGGTTTTTTGGGGTTGAATTCTTTATATATCAGATATGTAACAATGTTATGTTATGACACTCATGCACAGCAGCAAGTTGCCAGAAACCAACTTTGCCAAGAAATAATAGAAAAGATGGAAATTATTTGGGACATTGTATAAAAGTTTGTCTTTTCTTGTTTATGTTTTGTGGACAAGGTTTAAAGATCCTTTTTCCTCCCAAAAATTGTCTTTGTGCAGCCTTTGAAGTTTTCTGCATTTGTACTTTTAGAAGAGAATTATGTTTGGTTGTTTTGTGAAGTTGGGACATAGAATGCATGGGAAGTTTGGAATTCGAGGCATCTGTGTCTTGCACAAGAAAACAATGTAGGCTTACAAGATTTCAGTTCATTTGTTGAATTGTTTTTTCTTCGTATTGGACCTCCAGCAGACTTTACACGTTTTTCAGAGATACAACAGTAAGGGTTTATTGCTGCTCTGAGCTTCCGCTTGAGAGGAAACATCAGACTTCATGCCCTGAACAAAATGAACAGTGTCTGGTATTGAACAGTGTTCAAGGTCATGCGTGGCAGACTTTGTTTAATGTTCATTAAGATCATGTGGTGTTGAACATACTCTTCTGTGAACACGGATCACATTTTTTCCTTGAAATAAAAAACCAAGCAATTGAGCTTTCTATTTAAAGATTGATATTACAATAAATTAATCCTTGTTCTCTCTCAATAAAATGTCCTTTGATAATGCATGTAATTATAAAGAGCATGAACAGGATTATTTTTGTTAAATTATTAAACAATGTTCCGAAAATGGTAGTGTTCAAAACATTTTTAGGAGTTTATGAAACTTTTTCAAAATTTAAAAATGTCTTTACTTATTGCTATTTTTAGAATGTCTGCCTTGTCAAAGAATGTGTCTTAGAATCAGTCTGGTATGGCATAGATATGAAATAACAATAAGATAATTGATAAGCTTATAAATAGACAGTTGGTCAATTTCAAGATGAGCTGGGAGAAATCATATGCATATTAATATATCTACATGACGAGGATTAGTTAATAGTGGAGGGCAGAGACCTCTGTAGATCATACACATTTAAGATAACATCTGGAGATGATCTGTTTTGTCCTTACCCATAGCACACTAATTACACCCTAAAATCAACACTCATTACCATCAACAGAGCGTCTGTGTATCTGTAATTGTCAAAGTTGTTGGGCGATGAACATTTCTGTCAGTGGCTTCATTTTTGTGCACTACTACATGACATATATTGTACAGAAAAATAAATGTCTGGATCTAAAAAGAAGAAAAAAAATGCATTTTTATGTGGTAAAGTAAATTAACAGAAGTTGACAATTTCTGTTATTATTATTTTTTTTCGTCTTTCAAGCACAAATCTGTTCAGAAACTTAAATTAGGAAAGTAATTGTTAAAATACTAGTGATATTTTTTTTCAGCTTTTGTTCAAGGCAGTCTTATTTTTAAACAGTTCTCAAATGTTTCTCAACCACTTCTAATTACAATAACAAAAAAACTTAAATTGCACCTATTTTAACCAGCTTAACCACAAAATGTTGTAGAAATTTTCTTTAATAACATGTTTGAAAAAAAAATTGCTCCGATTTCTCATTATTGCCTCCCTTTATCATATGCCAACACAAGACAAGAATCTTCATGCTTGTCTATCAGACTGGCATATTTATTGTATTACAGTGGGTGCAAGAACCGTCTATCAAACCAGATTCCATTAGAGGCAAGAAAAATATGTAATTGAGAATTATTAAGATAATAATGACAAAGATATTTTGAAGCTTCAATAGAGTACAGCTTAGAAAAGTTCATGTTGTAAACAAATTTGTAAGATTCAGTTAATGTTTCTGTTCTGTCCTTTCCATATTAAATCATTGAATTTGCTGCTAGCTGTTTTGAGTTGCCGTCTGCACCTGGAATTGTGAGTGTATTTTGAATTCTAAATTCTTTATGAAGTGTACCACTGTGAGATGAGCTGCGTTTGATTTGAGTTGTGAGATATCAGTGGTCAAGCCATGTGTTTGCCGCTAGAAAACAGGAAGTCACTGTAGATATCTGTCAGAGAAGATCAAGAAGGTCATTACTGTGATGTACTAGCTGGTAAAGCACCTTGAAACTTCACCATGACTAAGCAATGGCTTTGTATTTGCTGTTGCCCAAATCTGCTCACTAAGGGGTTTTTTTCTTCAGATTTTTACCCTTGTGACAAAGTACAGTTGAACCTCGATATCTCGAACACTGATATCTCGAATTCAATGGATATTTCAAAGTTAACTAAGTATTTACCCTTGATATCTCGAATATTCTGATATCTGGAAGTTTTTAAACAGTCCCATCTAGTTTGAGATAACGAAGTTTGACTGTATTTGTTGAATGGAAATGAAGAGATTAAAGAGATAACTTATTGTTTATGGGTCTTCCAAATGATATCATCAGTTTGTCACTTTGAAAAAGAAGATATTCACATGATTTCTGAAGTCACATCCTTTTGAACTGAATCTCTGCTTTATAACAAAGATTAGATTCTACTGTAAGAGGTCAATCTTATGGTAAAGTCAGGCCCCTTGTCCCATTTTCATTTCTACTGATAGCTTTTCTATAATTAATATATCTCAGATTTCAATATAGCCAAACAAAAGGTTTTTAGTTTGAAGCTCTTTCAATGAAACCAATTAGGGCCATCTCAGTATAAGGGTCATTTTTGACAGTATGTTGAAAAAGAAAATGTATCTCAATTCTGTACAATGTCCAAAAATATGTTTTATTTACTAATTAGACAAATGCATGCAAATGTGTCGTATTGCTACCATGTTACTAGGTGGAATTTGAAAGATGAAAGAAATCACAATTATGAACCTTTTGACCTAATCTTTTAGGTTTATTTATCCCTATTACAACTCTCAAAGTAATTCACACATAGGTCATTGCAATCTTCTCCACCAGGGGCTTCATTGCATTTCTACATTTTCTTTCCTTATTGTTAAGATGTGATCTGAAATCTCAACTGTTTAAGCTTTGTTGATTCAACTCTGTTTTTGGTTTATCTTACATTGTACAAATGTATTTAGATATATCAATGAAAGTCTAATGAAAGCCAGTTTAACTGTGCAAGTCCTAAAAAACATTTGGTTGAGGGGCAAAGTAGGGTCATGATAATCTTTTATAAATGTTTTGGTTTAAAAGTTTTCTGTGTACCTAGCAGATTATTTGGCAAATTGTTGTTAGTTCAGGTCATTTGTATGCCCCAAAACTTCTGCTTACATTTTGAACATTTCATGTTTTGATGTTTTTCATTGACATATATTTATTTTACTATAAATTGAACTTTTAAGAAACACTGTAACTTACATTGGTATTTGATAAATTTAAAACAAAAAACTTAATTGTATCAGCTAGACTCTAGAAAGGAATGAACTATTTATTCAGCTAATGTATCTTTCATAAAGCAGAAAATATCAACAAATCAATGTAAACTAAGTCCATTGGGTCATATGTTGTGTTGATTGCACCCTTTTCAACAGAAAATTGCCCAAAAAGTCAGCTTCCCGGTGAGATAAGCTGTTTTTCAGTGGCTACCTACAGGTTTGACTGCTTGTTTAAAAGCAGAACTGGCAAGCCATCGAGCACAGAACCTTGTTATAGGCAACACACAGTGCTGACTTTGGAGATTAATAAGTTTAACCAAATAACAGTTTTATTTTTCCACTTGGGGACCTCTTGTTGGTAATGATGTAATTCAGGTATCCCAGGAGCATAGGCAGGTGTTCTAACTATGGACCACATGCAAATTACAAAGGGGTATAAAAACAGATGTAGCTGATTGGAATTAAAGGCTAATCAGGATAATTAGTGATAAATATGGGAATTTTTTTTAGGAGTTCTGAACAAGCAAAAAAGAGATATCCTGGACAAATTTTTCCATTAAAAAAATCTTTTAGCAGATGATGCGAGAGCGAGATTGAGAGTCTGAAAGCTGGTATGTGGGTTTAATGAATTTTATGTCCAGACATCAATGATTTTACTGTGTGTAGTAATTGTAGCAAATGGGAGGTTTTTTCCCTATATCATCAAATGTATATCACACCGAAGATGAAATCGACAGTTTAAAAAGATTAGGTAGATACATATTGGCAGCTAATGACTTCAAACTGGCTTGTTAGTTTGTATTCCCTTGCAGGAGTTCTTTGTCAAGCAATGTTAATAAATGGGTTTCTTGAGACATAAACAGGCAGATTGTAGTTTTTACGTATTACCATCCTGAAAACAACACAAAAATATCTGTTTTTTGCCATGATAATGCATTGTACTAATTCTCAATTAAAAATGTGAATGTTTTTTTTGATGATGCATACTTTCAGTTTTATTTTTAAACAAGACAGAATGGGGAAATAAAAAAAGTATAAAATATTAAACAGTGGATGTATTATTATATTTTTTAAATTTTACATTTTCTCTGGTTACCCAGGCTTTGCATTGATGAGGTATACTCAGGTTGATGAAAGCAATTGAAGTTATTGCTTAAATTTGGAATGTTAATTGTTCCCAAGTGTATCACATGTTACCATTGAGAGTCATCTTCTGCCATGAAATATACAACAACCATACCCAATTTCACTTGCTTGCTTTCTTCCTAAAGCTTGAATGAACGCTTCTAAGTAGTTTGTATTCCCTAATTGTAACACCTTGTCTGTTTGGGATTTTTTCCTTCGTCTTTAATGATTTTGAAGTATCACCCTGATCATAAGACTCTTAAAACTGGGTTAAGAAAGAACTTTGGTTTTAATTGCGATTGTAATGCTTAGAAGCGAAAAAAACAAGGGAATTTTTTGGTAATTGATTATTAAGTGTGAGAATCAAAAATAAAAGAATTGTGTAGGTCTGTTTGAACTAGTTGTTGATGTGACTGAGAAGCGCTTCATTAAATTATATCAATTATGTATGTGCCTCCACTTCTTTGGCTTAACAAAGAAGAGCCCCCCCCCCCCCCCCAAGTGTTTCTTTCATCTTTCTTGAATTAATGATTGTATGGTTAAAATTATGTTTTTAAGAGATAGTTAATGCTAAAATCAGTAAGTTCAATACCAATTTGTATGAAGGACAAATTTTAAAGAGAAATTTTCTCTATAAGTTGTAACTGTATAATATTCTTGCACATCTTAACCCTCTACATCATTATAAACCTAAAGAAAAAAAGATTGAAAAGAGGAAAGCAATGATTCACAAAAACTATGAAGCTTTTATTGTGGAAAGCAAGCCATAACAACTTGAACATTTATAGCAATTATACTTTGCTATTGAGACCACATGGAAACCTGACAGACATGATGGCATCTGGATTTCAGCCCCCACCCCCAACCATGTTTTTTGGACAGTTTATTTCAGGTGTGAGAACCTCTACTGATATCCTAGCAGCCCTCAATCTTTGCCCTCCTGTCTTAGCTCAACTATGATGGATTCTGTAATGACTTGCTGCAACATTTGTTCTTTAATCTAACCTGGCTTTTTCCTTTGTGTTTATCAATAGCAGTCAATATGTTTGCATGTTCATGACATGTGTAATTCATCATAAGCAGTACACATGGAGTAAATCAGGTCTTTATGGCTGTAATTTCCAGGGAGAGAAATTGAAGTGCTCAAAGGATTACAAAGAAAAAAGAAGAAGACATTTAGAGGTTTTTGAATATTATGAGCAAGATATCTGAATGATATTTTGATTCATGTATTCTCCATTCATTTGCCTATGGAATTCCTGCAACAATTATCAGGGATAGGTGAGGCTGGTGAAGCACTGTGTGATATGATTTGGAAATCACTCATTTTTTCCCCCTAGTTATTAGGACCAATAATAACCAAATAATTCCTGCTGAACAGATTTAATGAACTGGAATACCATGAATTCGAGAGGATGGCATGGAGTGCAAACACAGGTTTCTATCTTGTTTGTAGATCAACAAGTTCTGCTACAATCGCAATAACCAAGCACAAAATGACATTGCATGTTTGACCAGTTTGGGCTGAACTATCTCCCTTGACATGCATTGGTCATGAGATTTATTGAAATGTCTTATCTTTTATAGCTGATGGTCTCTTAACTATTGGAAGCAATGTCAGAAAGGGTTGAAGTGCTTGTCATGGTATGTTAGTATAGCCACAGAGCTAGCTGTTTCATTAAGGAAGCTTTTTTTTGGGGGGGGGGGTCTTTTGATTGCTGGCAGAGCATGGTGTTAATAGTGTTGCACTGACCGCTGAATCCTTGTTGCCGTGAAACGTTTATCCTTGAGAAACAAACAAATGGGCAGCAAAGAAAACAGGGAAAATACAGAAAATAATCTCAGCAAGCAAGAGCACATGCAGGAATTGATTAGAATGGAATTATTTCTTTGTTCTTCTGGATAATTAGATCTTAACGATTAGATAATCCAATTTTTGCAATAAATGCTCTTTAGAGTTGGAATTCCCACAGTACAAGTAGTAACTTTCTGCTTTTAAAACCTCCCCAGAGCGTTGTTTCGTTTTCTTGCATTTAGCAGGACTCCCCTGAGAATGTTTAAAACCAGCATGATGTTTACGAAGGAGTTAATATGTTTACTGCAAAGAAGATCTCCCTACAAGCAAAACATCATCACCTGTTAATTCCCAATAAAAGACAACAAATTTGATGGATGGTTATCTAATATAAGCCCAATACATCCATCAGTTTATTGATTCGAATCCTGTGTTTTGTAGACTCTTTTCTTTTCTCCTTTTTTGGCAGCAATTTTCCGCATTTTCTTGGACATGGTTTATCATGTGGGCTGATATACATAATTGTATCAATTATCGGGTCCTTGATATTCATCAAGATGCCCATTAATGGATTAATATCAGTGAATAGTCCACACTGGATGGGGTACAGTCATGCATAGCAAATTTTGGAAGAGTTATATGTTCGATTTCTTTTGCCTCAGCAATGTATGATATACCATTGGCAAGTGATGACTTGACAATAGATGATTGAAACACTTATTATTGTGCTGACTTTTGAAACTAATTGTAATTTTGAGCAGCCATTGGAAAAATAAATTCAACGCTGTCTGATTTTTATAGTATTTTGCAGCATGCATGTATAGATTTAAGTTGTTCAGAGATAAGATTGCAACTGCAAGACCAAAATTTGTTTTCTTAAGTTCTCAATGCAGCTGATGAATGACAGATGATTTACTCGCTCCTTTATTTTAGATTTCTTTTATTTTGGACAACTGTAAATGCTCAAGTTGCTTCCTGAAAGCTTTGAATATCATGGCATGATAATATATAGTGAAGCAATTAAAAAAAATTCTTAGATTATTTAGATTGGTTAATTGTAAAAAATGCTTTATAGAAACACTTAATTCTTTATTTTTTTTTAAAGAATATATTTCTGATTTTGACTTTCTATGCCAAATGAATAAAGATGTAAATTATTTGTGTACTACCTAAACATAAGAGATGTGCCAGATGGAAAATCTTAAACAAAACATAGGAAAAGTCACTGTACATTAAAATGTGTCAACAATAAATTTTTTTTTACCCCATCACCTATGTTTTAAACATATTGTTCATTGTAAATAAAGCTGTACTGATGTTGTAGATATAAATATCTCCAGTACATATACACAGTTGAAGTCTGCCAGTATGAATGCAATTAAGAAACATTTGTTGCAATTATATCAGGTATTTGATATATTTTTTCGGAGTTGCGTCAGCTTCTAGATCATAGTCATGTGGAAGCGTTTACCTAATTTGTTGAGTTTTTATTTTGTGGATTTGTTCCCTTTCATCTGATCTAGGTTGACTAGCAATGATATGTGGTAGTAAGAAAATTATTCCGAGCTGTACACAATTCCCATATAATGTCAATGAATTCTTAGTTTCAGGAACAACCGAGATTCTATCTCGAGATGAGGGAAGTCTTATTAATGAGGCCAGACCGAATTAATTCATGTGGTAACTGTTATGATTAATTGGGCTGTTTTACATTGGTATATTTTCTCAGTCATACTCGGGTCTTCCTCCGGAGGAATGCTGTAGGGAACTTTATGAAACTTGAAAGAAATTACTCGTAGACAGTGTAAAGCCCCTTCCTGGCAGGATACTAGAAAGATCTACCAACTGAGAAAGCATGACATGTGCTTGATTGTATGAGTTGTTCCAAATTGTTCCAAACAGTGCTTTTTTCAAAGACATAATTTTCCAACTTAATGATCATTGATTATCAGGCAATAAATGATGTGGCCATCTTTACCTGAGTAATTGCAGGATTTAATTTATAGTCATGACAAATGCCTTATGGAAGACTTTTAGATATTGATAGGGACATATGTGTTAAATTTGAGGTGTTATCATATATTTAAAATTAATATATATTTTTGCAGTATTTTACAAAGTCAGCCAGTGAGTACCGGTATTCTTTAAATAAAGAATATTTCATTTAGAAGATGTTTGTGCTTATATTTTAACAAAACAATATTGCACAGAAGATGAGCGATGTTTTATCATAGGGACATGATTATTACAACATATATTCTCAAGTCAGTGACTCCCAAAGTATTTGGAGTTTTGGACAAAGCCAGAAAGCCTTGGTTTTGCCATTAAGCCTGGGAAGTATTTCATTATGTTGTGGCATAGCTGAAGTTGTTAGTTCATCAGGGATGAGGATGGGTGAGTGAGGGAGGGTGTTCTCAGCAGCTATTATTCCTCTGACAGGTTGAGATACTCCAGACCAGGATTGGTCAGTGAGTGGACAGTTTCTTGCAATGTTATTGGTTATCTCATAGTTGCTGCCACAAGGGTTTGAGGAGTGCAAGTTTTGTAGTGGGGGAATTATTTCAGAAAAGAATTATTTCTTGGTGGATATTTAACTGAATTCTTTTAAAGGTTTCATAGAACCTATTAACCATATTATTTTGAGAATGCTAAGGTTTTATTTTATTTTGACAGTTGATGTATGATGCTGCTTGACCGGTACCCTGTGTGACTATACAGACCATCCATGTAACAATCTCAGGAGATGGGCTATGGGAAGCCACAAATGACATCACTGATTGTACATTCCTCACTTTTCCTAGCATTCCTCACCTCGCTGACACATTCAGCGAATGCAGAGTACAGATGGAGGGCCGGTAAGCAAGCAGTGATTATATTACTGTAAATTCGTTATTAAACGCGAGGATTGATATCCGCGTAAAATCGCAAATTTTAAAATCTCGCTTTTAATTTTTGGACATATGTTAACTACATGAGACTGTGATAAAATTTCGGCATTCGCAATTTTATGTTCTCACGATTTAATGGAAAACAATTGAGTTGCGGAATTAAGTACTTGCGTAAAATAAGGAATCTATAGTACCCAAAAAACAGTTTCATCTGGGACACTTTTCATTGATTGTCAAAGCTTTTAAAGTTTGCTTGATTTTGCTGGGATGTAATTTCGTGGATTTACTTCTAAGACAGTGTTTCATACCAGTAATTTGTTGGTTGTTTTGATATGTTTGTAAGGTGTACCCTCAAAATTCATGAAAATTGAGTCCTAACAAATATAAATAGCTCCAAAGTACTTTTAAAAATATGATGTATATGTATCCAGCTTATGATCTGAACTAGCCATCATGAACATTAAAGTTAAAGGAAATTGATGTCAATTTTTTTTTCTCATTGGTTTTGTGGTATGTCTTTTACCACAAGCTAATCTTTCCTCTGAACCATTAATGATGATTTATACTGTATATTAATTGTTTAGAGAGAGTTTTATCATAGGTTTTGGTGAACCACTAAAGAAAATTCAAATCCTACAAAGTCTGCAGTTAATTGCAGTAACTGTCAGTTATTTTACCAGACATAATGACCAAACTGAAACTGAAATGTCATGTATGGGGATACAATAATAGCAGCATGTCTATAAAACATGCAGAAAAATTATATAATTTGAAGGGAAAATTGTTCAGAAGATAGAACTTTAATATTTCATCTGCCATTCTTATAGCTAGCAGGTATATTATTTAATTATGGTAAAAAAAAAAAAACCCCAAAAACCTGACCAGACGGAAATTTTTCATTTGCAATGGCTTGATAAAACAATTTGTATGTTGCTTCAAAATCACTGAAGTAGATAAGCGTGTATCAATATTCAAAATGTAAGATTCAGCTCTCTAATCCGTAGTGTATTCTCATCATATGACATTGAGTGCATTGAAAAATTTCGTATTTGATATAACATTGCTTAAATTTTTGAATCAGTATATTATGGAAGTTGTATTACGTACTACTCAGGGATGAATGCTAGAGTAGCCCTACAGAGCAGAGATCTGTCGGAGTGACATTGATAAAAGCTAATCAATGATAAAGCATCAGCTAGGATACTCATCTCTTTGGTTTACTCAGTTCAAAAGGCTAAGGGATTAAAGGGATAGCAGGATATTTAGCTACAAAAATGCTAAGATTTATTATGAGCGCAGTTCAACTCTTGCAGCAGTAAACAGTTTTGAAGTTTTTATGTTAATTTTATATTTTTTTGCGGGGATACTTGAGAAACGTTTGTTTTATTATCGGATCATTATCATCTGAGAGTTATGATGAAAGACATAAACATAAACTTGTTAACAGAACTTTTTTCTGGAAATTTTAATGGAAATTTTATTGAATTAAAGTGCACAACTTTGTTTTTTGAGGGAAAAACAAAACAAAAAAACCCAGAAGAGCTGTTTATCAGTTTCATGTTGTTTGTTTTGATGGAAATGGTTGAGCTTGAGTAGGATTCTCACCTGAAAAAAAATTCAAATCCCATTGTGTCAAGAAATGGCACTAAGCGATTGAAATTACAAACTGATTAAGAAACCTGAAAAAAGTGATGGATTCCAAATTGTCTATTGAAAATGATATTAATAATAATTGTGCAACTTTTCATGAAATTTTGTTAAATTCTTAGCTTTAATTTTTATGATGGAATTTCCACATTTTTTGTTATCTTTGTTATCTTTTCCATTACAGTGTATTATTGTTTTCAAGAAGGTGATAAGTCTTTCAGTGTTCTCGTCCTGCTGCGTATTTGGTTACTTATATATAATTTTCTAAATTTTGATGGTACAAATATGTTATTTAATGCATCAAATTGAATTATGCACCAAGTAGAAAGAAACTTGAATTCATAATTTAAACATTGTTTGATAATTCAGATTGTGAAATGCCCATCTTACTTTTCACCAAAATTTGGCAAAAATGAGAATTAAAAAATTGTTTTGAAGGAGTGGATGTATGGCTTACGTTGACATCATTGTATTGCTATTAGATATCAATTGATTTGAAAACTAATAATTTAAAATAATTTTTTTTTTAAATGTGTCAATTATGATTTTTTCTCTTGCTTTGGACCTGTTTTCTTTTTTTTTTTGGGGGGGGGGGGGGGTATTTTTGTTTTAACTTATGAATTTTTTATTCAAGAGGCAAAGGTACAAGAATCTAAAAGCTAAAAACTAATACAGTTATATTCCAAAATGAAATGCTGTTAACTGAAATTTTTTTTGTGTTTGCATACTTAATAAGAATTGAAAAATCTTATTAATTGCAAATTAAATCAAAATGATATGCATGAACATTATATTTTCACTTTATGGTTTCTGTAGCATAATTTTTGTTATTTCTTCAATAGATTCTTGGTCTGATTGTGAGAAACCCTATGGGACCTGTGGAAGAGGTGGCACACAGCGGCGTAATGTGTGGTGTGAGAAATCCTATCCCGTCCAACAGAGTGTTCCCCACTCGCTGTGTAGGAACTCGGGATATGACGAACCTCTGCAGGAGCAGTCCTGTTACAAATCGTGTGATTCTGTGGGTAGCTACCAAGTGAGATGGGTGGTCGGACGATGGTCCGAGTGTCAAATAGAGTTGCAGGGAGTGGACTGTGCAAAGAATCTCGGTTACCAAACGCGGGACGTTTACTGTGTATATCAGATTACAGGAGATCGGACAGAGGATTCAGTGTGTGCATCGTTTAATCAGGGGAAGCCCCCTACACGGCAATCTTGCAAGTACAACTGTCCGCAAAACTGTGTCGTGGGCGAATTCTCTGAGTGGAGCTCATGTGACGATTGCCGGTTTCTAAACCGGAGTAGGACTAGAGATATCATTGTGCCAAACAATAACAGAGGCAAGCCTTGCCCCGCTTTTTCCGAAATGTCTCCCTGCAGCAATTGTAGTGATAAATATTTCCTGAATTTCACTCCCTGGTCCTTTTGTCAGGTGTTTCCAGATCCATCTAACTCGCGCATTCCATACAATCCTTACATTGGTAATCAAGATCGCTCCTTTGACTGTTTCAATATCCGAGGTCAGAAAGAGGAATTATCGTGAGTACATGACATTATCTATTGTACTTTTTCATGGTTTAGTTACAATGCACAGAAATCTTAAATGGACCATTTTCACCATTAGCACATTGATCCTTCATACAGAAACTTTTATGAACATCCATTTTTGGTCATTTTGTGTATGATTTCATGACTGAAGGTTGAGAGCACATTGATGGCCTGTGTACTTTATTACTGGTTCTCAGAGTCTAATTGAAAGCTTTTTTACATAATGAAATTCAAGCTAGAGGGCAAAATGACCAGAATTGTTTAAGGCATGAAAGAGTTTAAGGATTAAAAGTAATACATGGATAAAGGAACCAGCAGACAAAACATTGATGGAATTTTTAAGAATATTTTTTTTCAACAGTCGAAGTTCTTGCATTTAAAACCATAAGATTTTTTATATATTTTTGGTATCTGACTCAAAAATATTTTTTTCTAAAATTTCTGGGTTACTGTGGTTTCATTAATTTTCAAGGGTATCAATTTTCGAGGATAAAGTGAAAATCACAGTTTCAAGGATACGTAAATTCGTGGCCAATGACCATACCAATACAAAATGTTAATAGAAATTGCACTTCAGTTAACACTTAATTTTGTGGATCAACTGAATAACGAAATCCACGAAAATTGGTATTCAATGAATATTGATGAAACCACAGTATATACCGTAATCCGGTGAATATAATACGCAGTAGTGTACAATACGCACCCCCCACTTTGGGCCTGAAAATGGTGAAAAAAAGCTTGTTGGGATGTATAATACGCATCAAAAAAATTGACCAAACGGTATTCCTGAGTATCAACAAAGCAGTTATACTTTGTATGCACGCTCAATTTCATCGCGGGAATACGCTACCGGAAATAAGAAAAACCCAATATGTTCTTAGATACGGATTTATTGTAACTAATACATCGCGGTAATATCTTTAATTCATGATCAATGTTTTAAATAGGCCTAGTATTAAATATTCTACCGTAAATAAAATCAACTACTTTTAACAAGCGTGATATAATTGTTTAGTCATTACAATCCCTGTGAAGTGAAATACGGACGATGTACAGGTATGGAGATAACGGACCTAATTAAATTCTTAAATGACTCCGATCAAAGTGATCAATTAGAGGCCTGGAACATAATAAAATATATGCACAAATAGTTGTGTATAGTACACATAGCCTAAGGGGGTGTCTGAGACACCCAAGGTGTCAAGCGTTAGCGGTGGGGGACCACAACTGTTTCAATGGCTTCAATTAACGGAATAGGTTATAGAATTATTTATATTCATAATTATTTGCAATAAATTAATTAGCATTACTTGAAAATGGTTAAAAATGAGCCAAATGATGTGTAAGCTGTTTTCAAAGATCGGCTACAAATAGCACGTGGCCATCGAAGTCCGCATTCTATTAATAACAGCTGTAATGGCGGCGTACACGGAGATAAAGAATAGGCAGTTCAAATTAATTTTCAAAGGCCATTTTGAAACAGTTTTTTTATTAACAGACTTAAAGTGTACATTTTCTTTAATTACATGCTATAACAATGATTTCATAAGGGTTACATATAGTAATATATATGTGATAATGAAGGAATGTTACGATGTATAGCGGGGTAGCGGTCCTGTCTGTGAACAGCATAGGTTATTTGGCAGTATGATACCCCGTGCTTCAGCTAGGGAAAAATATGCCCAAATCCTATAGGGATGTATAATACGCACCCCTTTCTCACGGTAAAAAATGCTTGGAAAAAAGTGCGTATTATATTCACCGGATTACGGTAGTCAACTGAAATTGTTTATCATCAGCCGCCTTCTGAGGCCCAGTTACACTGTACCTTTTTGATCTGTTACTAACAGGAAGTGTACGGGGAAGTTCCAGCCGTTCTCCTTCAGACAGTCGTGCATCATCAGTCAGGACTGTGTCCTCGGGCCGTGGCAGGGACTGACCACCATCAACCAGACCTGTGTGTCGAGGAACAATGTCGTCAAGTCCGGCTATCTCTACCAGAAGAGAGACGTCATTCAGATCCCGCTGGGCGACGGCAAGCCATGTGGTCCATTAGAGGAATACATACCAATAAAGTCTAGTCAGAAAATCAACTGTCCAAGGTGATGATCCCAGATACTGTGGAATAAAGAGGGCTTCGTGTTTTTGTGGCAATTTTTAGACTCTATTAATCTCCTTTGATTAAAGAGTTCTGTATAAAAATTAATAGAGGAAAATGTTTAAATTTAAAACTACATGTACTCTGATTTTTTCTTTACTAAAAACAGCATATGACCAACAACATCAAATTAAACATTTAAAGATAGATCTGTTGGGTAATTTGATAACCATCCAGTCGCATAAGCCTGATCATAATGGACAATTTTCCTCTAGTAATTTCAGTTTGAAATTTTTTATGATTGAATTCATAAAGGTGTGTTTTATTTCTTTGATGAATTATTTATAATTCAAAGCATCATTGTACAGAGATAAAGTGCAATTTAACTGATGTTAACGTTTGATGCAGTAAATAACAATATAACCTTATGATAGAGTGGTCGTAATATTCCAATCCACACTTTGCAAAAATTGTTCCCCTTTGCGGGGTCAACCCAATTGTCAAAAAGGAAAAAAACTTTTCCCTTCTTTATGCTTAGAATTAAATTTATTCCTTTTATGTGTGGGTTGCCCTAACTTGGGGCAATCCAAATTCACAGCAGAAATGAATTTCTAATGTCAAATGGCGAAGTTACAACCCTCTAAACTACAAAGGCTACCGTGAGAAATATATGGGTTTTTCCCCAAAGATGGCGGCCAAGGGAGATAACTTTTGTAAAGTATGGATTGGTCTATTGAGAAACTGAGGTTATATTTTTTACATTATGTATATGGTTTATTTGTCTGTTATTTGCAGAACCCAGTGGATAATGTCTGATTGGTCAGAATGTAAGCCAATCCAAGGCCACCAGCAGTGTAATACAGGAATACAGGACCGATACATCTTCTGTGTACAAATAGATCGTAAGTTATACCGGTGTCAAAATGAATCTACAAACAGTATATCCGGTAATTTTCACAATGATCTAATTTTCGCTTTTTTCGTGATCTCTTTTAAATCGCAAATAATTGAATACGCAGAAATTATATCCTTATCATTTTCTATAAGAAACTGTTTAAATAGCAAAAAATAACTGACGCAAATTAAAAATGTATCAGATTTTTCCCATTTTCGCAAATTTTGTGACACGCGAAAAAAAACCGGATGTACTGTATATTTTCCTTAGGAGAGTAGATCACAATTATGTTTACAAAATGATTACAAGTTAAGTTTTATAGAATATAATTTACTAGTAAAGTTTCTTAACAAATCACAAATTGAAATGAGCTCAAATTGCATTTGTTAACTCATAGATCACAAAGTTAACATTTGTTAACCAATTGATTGCAAGTTGCTTTACATGTTAAACATTGGTTCACAGTTTAGTCTCTTGATCAATATATCACAAGTTGCATTTGTTAATCAGTGGATCACAATTAACATTTTTAATCCAAATGATCTTATGTCACATTTGTTAAACAATTTTTTTTAATCAAATATCCACAAGTTGAGTTTGTTAACCAATAAATAAAAAGTTAAATTTGTTAACCAAAAGATGATCGAGAGTTATTTCAATAACAATAATTGGCAAGTAATGATTGGTAACAAATTAATGATCAAAATTGTTTTGTGGCAAAATTTAAATAAATCATATGGAATAGTGCAAGTTGCAGTACTTTACTATTTCAGACTTTCAGACAATCAGCATTTGCAAACATTTTAAGCCATTTGCACTAAGACAGGTAAATTTACCTGTTGACACCCATCATAAGTTTACAAGAATTGATTTCCTTAAATCCTCCAGAACATTTCTATTAGTATTTTGTTGATAAAAAGGGTGTAAAGCAATTCTGATTTCCTAAGTTATTGCTGATGAAATTGCTGATTTTTTAAAACACAAAACATTATCAGGGAGGTCTAAGAAAACAATGAAGTATAGCAAACTCATCATAGTTCTCTATTAGGTTCCCTATCTCAAGGTGAAATTCCATAATGTGTATCAAATAACCTGGGTTGCTGTTTTTGAATCCATATTGAAAAAAGTTAATTCAATGATTTCAATTACAAAATATTTTGAGTGCATGTACTTTTCCATGGATGTTTGTCTTCGTGTTTTTGTTTTGAGATACAGCAGATAAGCATTGATGTAGGAAGGAAGTGAGGATGATAAATTGGATCCAAAAGATTTTTAAATCAAATATTCCACACTTTCAGTGTTCTGGTCCGCAGAGACCCCAATACATCCGCCCTTCTTTCATGGAAGATTTATGCCCAATGACAGGCTGATAATTTTTTACATGAACCATGATCAATTTTTTAGTTGATGCCTGCAAGATCAGAGAAATTTATGGATTTCTCTTAAAATTTTTGAGCACTAATGAGGCATATAATACTGAAATGAAAATGTTTCTTCATTTTCCTTTTTCATGCATATTTATTAAAGCCCTGCTCTACGTGCGTCTTATAGTGATCAGTCCTTCCATCCATCTGTCCATTTAAGTTTACTTGTCCAGAGGTTATCGTCTCTCCCCTTGGCCCAGTCTTGCTCATACTTCACCCACAGAGTGCCTTTTGGTAAAGGGTGGCCTTGAACCATATTTCTAGGGTTAAGGTTAGGGTCATAGCAGAATTATGATAAAATCCTTATCCAGCGCATATCTTCTTTCCCCTTGGTACAGTCTGGCTCATACTCATTTGACAGTGCCTATGCAAAAAATCCTTTTTTCAGAGCATATATACTTTCCATTTAGCCCTTTTTGACTCATACTTCACATGAACAAAGCTTTTGATTAACGGGTGTGTAGTGACCTTGAACACATTTTGAAGGTCAAATCTGAAGGTCATAGCAGAATTATCTGAAAAATCATGGTGACTTTGATCTTGTTTGTTGTTCAGGTGTCAAGGTAATATAAGATCATGCAAAAATCTTTATTTAAATGCATATATATAATCTTCATTTTTCCTTTTTTGGCTAATACTTTACTTAACCAGAGCATTTTGGTTAATGGCATGCAGTGACCTTGAACCAAATCAATGTGACGGTCAGAGAAAATCTCTTCAAAATCAGTTTTAGACCATAGATATTTTCCCATTTGCTTAATTTGTTCAGATTGAACAAAAATGCCTGTATGTAAGGGGTAATGAGATTGAATTAGAAGTTCTATGCCAGCTAGTTATAAGTCAAGGTCAGAGAAAAATTCTCTTCAAATGTTTTTCATTCAATTGTCCAAATGGGGCCCTTGAGATGGTCAAAAATTCAATGTCATATAGTCATATTAAAATCTTTAATATTTCATCATATTTTTGTTCCAAAGAGCTTGTACCTTAGTACAAATTAAGACTGTACATGTCATCTGTAAACATGATTGTTTCTTGTATTTTTGATACCGGTAATCATATTTTATGTACACAAATGTTGAATGCCTGCAAGAATTTGAATAATAATTCCTTTTCTATATGACATATATATTTTATATATTTTTAAATTATTCAGTGCAAATTCTCCAGCCATTTGAAATACGTTCATTTTTCAGCTAAAGTGGTGAGAGGGGTATAAAAACCTGTAAATAATTTTTTGACATACCAGTAAGATACCGGTAATATAAAATATTTAAGAATTATTTTGGTAGAAAATATAAAGATCTTTAATGAATATTTTTAACAGAAGCTGGCCGACAGACTCCTGTGGAGGAATCGGAGTGTAGTCCAGAGAAAAGACCTCTGTCTTCACGAACCTGTCCCACCCAGTGTAAGACGGACTGTACAGTGTCCATCTGGAGTCAGTGGTCTCAATGTAAAGTCACTGACTGTGAAATGTATGCTAGACGGCGCAGAAACAACAAGAAAACTGGTTTGTACTTAGAAAATAAAATAGGTGTTAAATGTTTCAGTGTTTTTTTTCATTCCATCTTACCATACATCCGGTAATTTTTGTGATGATCTAATTTTGCTTTTTTTGCGATCTCTTTTAAATCGCAAATAATTGAATGTGCAGAAATTTATATATCCCGTATCATTTTCTATAAGAAACTTTTTAAATTGCATAAAATGACTGATGCAAATTAAAAAATGTTACAGATTTTCCTAGTATTCGCAAATTTTGTGACACAAAAAATCGGATATATGGTATTTCCTTAATCCCTCTTACTAAAAAAAATGTTTTTAGGGACGCAACTTTTTTAAACTTTTGAAATTGTCCCAACCCCATCATGGGCTTTATTCGAAGAGGTAAAAGACAAAACTGCTACTAGCTTATTTTTTTAATCCCCTACTGTCAATAAAGAGTATGAGGCAATAATGAAACCAGCTTTGGTATCATATCCCTTTTGGATACTCTCTGACTCTCAATGATGTGAAAAATTTGCCCATAATGAAATGATCTTTTAGTTTTGACATTATTGTTTTTGTAGGACAGCGATACAGAACGCGTGCAACGATCACTGAGCCTGCACAGGGAGGTCAGATGTGTCCCCATTTGAGTGAGACCCAGAACTGTGACCCAGAGCCCTGTTACACCTGGCATGTGAAACAAGGAGTGTGTATCCCACAGCAGTCTACCTGTGGGGTGGGCATCTCCCATCAAACTGTCTCTTGCTTCAATCGGAACATGGTAAGAAAAATCGCTTTAAAAGTAATATTTTATTATTAAATCATCTTTAAAAAATCAAAACAATTGTTAGCGTCCTTTCTGACTTTTGTTGGGCAGGTCAATGTCAGATATTTTTTTTGGAAAAATATGATCCTCAAAATGTTATAAAATTCTGGAAAATTTTTAGCAATAGTTTACAGAATGAATATCTTTTATTTAATCTCTTTTAGTTTGAGCCCCAGTCAAATGCTTTTATGAGATGTACGTCTGCCATGTCTTTAAGGCTGGTCAAGTTTGATTACATTTTGTTGTACTTTGACCTTGACAGACGAGTGTGGTTGACAGCAGGTGCTCGGAACTGAAGCAGCAGCCCCCCACCCAGGTACAGTGTGTGGTGTCCTGTGCTGATGACTGCGTGCTGTCTGAGTGGACGGAATGGTCTGAGTGTCCGAGGATCTGTCAGAACAACATCTTCCCCAGACCCACGCTCAAACACCGCACCAGGACCATACTGGCCAAGGCTGCCGGACAAGGTCTATGTTCTTCTTATTCAGCACTTAAGTGGCTAAAACAGTTTTTGATGTAGAGCAGAATGATATTGATAATATATGTGTAAAATGTTATTAGTTTTTGTTTTGTTTTTTGGTTTTTTTTTTTTATTATACCGGTACATATAATGGGTACTCCATACCAGATTTTATTCATTACCACTTTTTCGGGGGAGGGGGGATTTACCACGAACAAACAGAGCAATTCACTTTCAAAAATAAGCCTTTTACAGGAGTTGGGGATGCTGAATTCTTCCAATGATGAATTCTGTGTTTTACAGTGAGTAACTGTCAGGCCACACTAAGGGAACAAGGAGAGTGCCCGACTGTGATTGAGTGTGACACCTACACGTGGCAGCCCGAGCCCTGGGGGCCCTGTTTGCTGGACAACCCCATCAAGGGTTGTGGTAGGGGGGAGAGGAATAGGATCGTCCACTGTTACAGCAACCTGACATCAGTGTCTGAGGTCAAGTGAGTGCATTACTTGAGACTTTGGAAGACTGGGATATTTTTGGAAAGTGTTAATTTCACCACATCACATTCAATATATGATTTTACCTGTTTTTAGCTTTGCCCCCCCAAAAATATATTTATTTAGAAATAGCCTTGTTTTTATAACTGTTGACTCGCTTACCCGAAAGTATGGGATGAGGAAAAATGAGGTCGAAAAAAAAAACATAATTGTAGTAACTTAATTTCAAAACAATTATTAAATAAATTTTAAAATTGCAACATTATATGATGAAGTCTTTTCAACGACCCTTTTATTTTTAATTGAAAACTGTCACTGTTTTATAGTTTTAATTTTCCTCTACCTTTATAAGGTGTGCGTTGGAGGTGAAGCCTCCAGTCAAAGAGGTTTGCACAGAGCCTTGTCCTGAGAATTGTAACGTCTCTACATGGTCGGCTTGGTCTGAATGTTCTGCCACCTGTACTTCAGGTAAGTCAGTCCAGACTGTAAATGAGGTTTTCCAGCAACATTACTACATGTATAGCAATCCCAAGTGAAACCTAAGATTAATAAACAAAACTTATGTTCAAGATTTCAAACTTAACCTTTTAAAAATATGTAATCTCAAAATACATCAAACCATGCAAAAACATACCCCCAGTAATATGTCAAATTCACATCCACTTATTTTGACCACAAAAAGGTTGGTAAAACATTTGATGGTATGAAGCCTTGCAATTTTAGCCAACACGCTTTCCAATCCGTCAAAGAGCCGTCGTCGTTACATCGAGGTACACCCTAAGAACGGTGGGGTGCTGTGTCCCAGCCTGCTGAAGGAGGTCAAGGTGTGCTTTGACCTGCCGGTCTGTAACCAGTACCAGTGGAATGTGACGGACTGGAGCGAGTGTATCCTACACAGGAAGGAGAAGTGTGGTCGTGGGCTCAAAGCCAGGAGTAAGCAATCATTCTCATTGTCTCGAGTTTTAATTGTATGGAATCATCATTTGAACGCAGATGATTTTCATTTCATTATGATTTTGTGGAACCTTTTTTTTTTTCTACAAATTTACACCTCTTAGAAATGTTGGCATATACAGTTTATACACAAAAAATTAATTTTTTTGTCTTTTAAAGTTGCCATTTAAAATTTCTTTAATATATGTAATATTTCAGTACTTTTTTTGAATCATGACATTTTGATATAGAAATCTCCTCTCCCTATATAAGTGTGTGGGGGGGGGATGGAATGTTTCATTAATGATTAAATTGATAATAATTGTATGTCCGTTTAGATGTGACCTGCCTGCTGAATGATGGCTCAGTGAGTCCTATAAACAACTGTCTGACCAGTGTGGGACAGATGCCGGTGGTTGCCGAGCCCTGCTACATCGCCTGTGAGGACGAGTGTCTGTTCACTGATTGGACGCCCTGGTCAAAGTGTTTGCAGGGGTGCGGCAGTAAGCGATTCCGGCAAAGAAGTTCAAAAAGTAAGTCAAATATCAAGAGAAACATGCAAAAAGAGAACTACAAAGCGGAGAATTTTCTTATACATCAAAGCAAATAAGAAGAACTCTAAACTCAGTTGCACACAGGCTCAATATATTAAATCACCAAACTTTTGTATATATTGAGTCATATAATGATTGTATTCCAGTTTTAACCATGTATACATAATACTTCTTCACAGCATTTATACAACCATATATTAAAAATATGATGGGTTTTATTTGTAGAGCTTTGAAATGTATTTAAAAAGTTGTGAATTTTCTGTTTATAGTTGGTAGCAATCCACCCCCAGAATGCAGTGACATGATCAAGTACCCCCGATATGAGCCAGATATCTGCCACTGTGACCTGATTAAGGAGGAACTGGGAGGGGAATTCTCCCAGTGTATCCTGGACCCACCAAAGGAATCGTCGGGACTCCTCCGACCAATATCCACCTCATCGTATGTTTTGTTCATATTTCTATAATTAATTTCCGTTTCTTTTGATTCACGTAGAATACTCTACATGGCATTTGAATTTTGAAGAAAAAAAAGGATTTGCAAAGAATTTTGGTAACTTTGTTGTGTACTTTATGACACTCTCATTATATTATGTGAGTTTATATTGTCTTTGATATGAATTGATGTTAACATTTCTATTCAATTTTGATCATTTAGCAAACAATTTGAGAATTCATAATGCATTATTCATATTAAATGCTTATTTAAGAGACTGGCTCAGGATTTTGAAGAAGATTCTATGATGTTTTCTTTGATTTGATGATTTGAATATCCTAGAAATATAAACAAAATATCTAAATGAGATATTAATTTACATTTATTTTAATTACTCTCAAGGTTGGTTTTTGTTATTTATAAAAAGGTCTGTTTAATTCTTTGAAATGAGATATAATGAGTCCTCAATATTTTTCATTATAGAAAGAGAGATAATCCAGCGCCATCTAAGGGTGAAGGAAAAGTGTGTGGATGGGGACAAAAAATCCGTTACGTGGCATGTCAGTCCAGATCAGCAGCCGCCAGTATCAGGCGGTGCTCAGAAGCAGGTAACCATTAACTTCTTTATTCTCTTTATGCGAAAAACTTCTTTTTGTATAACCCAGTTGATTTCTGAACTTGACATATTCTGTAGATTCCTTATTAAACACGAGAAAAAAATATCCATGTAAAATCACGAAAAGCACTTCTCGCGAATTTTTAAATCTCGTTTTTATTTTTCGGACATATGTAAACTAGATGCAACAATGATAAAAATTTGGCATTCGCTATTCTATGTTCTCACGATTTGATGGAAAATGGTTGAATCTCGGAATTAAGTACTTGTGTAAAATAAGGAAACTGCAGTATTGGAAGACAAAGTTTGTGCAACAATCAGTGACCTTGCCACTTTTTATCCTACAGTTTAAAAATTAAGTAGAGTAGATAAATGGAGAAAATTAGAGTTAATGGTGTGTATTTATTTTCAGTGAGTTTGGAAGTCAAGCATTGCAATATACCTTGTCCTAACGACTGTAAAATGGCACTGTGGAGTGAATGGTCAAAATGTCCATCAAAATGTCGACCAGGCATCCAGAAAAGATCTCGCTACATCGAGCAGCTCAACTCCGCTGGAGGGCGACAATGTCCAAGTCTAGACAGCACACAGACGGAGACTCAAACTCGACTCTGCCACCCCGAGTGCTCTCAGTACATATGGAAGGCCTATGAGTGGAGCATGTGTGACAGCAACAGTCGCACGTGTGGGGATGGGACCCAGAGGAGGGTGGTCAACTGTGTGATTGTCAATGTCAATGGCGACACCACAGGAATCACTACAGAAGACAACTGTGCCGGCCAGGTCAAGCCGCACAGTGAGCAGCAGTGTCGATTGGCGTGTGTCGGGGAGTGCGTGATGTCAGATTGGACTGAGTGGACAGAATGTCCAAGGGTAAGCCCTTCTTATGTAAGCTTGTTGTATCAAGCTTATTACACTCACTGTATCATCATTCAATGTATTAAACAGGATAAAATCCATCAGATTTCATATGTTGATCTGTGTTGGCAAGAACTGTGTCTTTCAAAGCCAAATTATTAAAATCTTAGATTTAGATATTGTTTTATTTCTCCACACAGCCATGCTCAAACGGATACCAAAAACAGACTCGTACTCGTAAAATCATGCGGCATGCTAGCAGGTACCACCCTCGCTGTGTGGAGACTGAGGACTACAGGGACTGTATCAAGGACATTAACTGTGTGGACTACCACTGGTCCTGGATGCCCTGGACCTCGTGTCTGATCAACAATGGTAACGAGGAGTGTGGTAGGGGCCTCCAGGAGAGGTTCCCTATGTGTCGGACCCACAACGAGGTGGATGTGGATGACCGCATCTGTACTCAGGTATAACAGTACAGGCAGTCAATGCTATAAGATGTCATATTTGGCTGTATAATCCTTTTTCATTTTTTTTTTTGGCAGAAAACAGCTTTAGTTAAATCAAATACATTGCTGGTGCATTTGAATATACATGTTAAGAAATGTGCTTACTCAGATTTACGCTAACTTATTGAAAATTCAGTTCATTGTTTCATTTTAACAGAAAATATGCTAAGTGAATTGTTTTTTTTCTGAGGCATTGGCCTTTCCTACAACACAGTTTACTCTAAGCTAAGATATTATTTTGTGTATTCATCCAATGTAGATCATCGGTCCCCCTGAGCATGGTAAGAGGACGAATGACTGCGAGGTGCCATGTGATGTGGACTGCCTCGTCTCTGATTGGACGGAATGGTCCTCATGTAGTCAGACTTGTGGAATAGGTTTGTAGTTGATTCCCTTACTACTTGGTGATAGTTTTTTTTACAGACAAATTTTCATGCACTCTCGTCGGTAGTGATTTCTGGCAAAATATTTAGAGAGTATATTTCAGACACAGTTTAACTCAGTGATGAGCACAGTAAAACATGCTAAGTTCATACTAATGTAATATGTTTAAGGAATAGGAGGAATGAAACTGACTTACCTTCAAGTGTGAAATTTTTTAAGCTTGTTTGCTTTAACGATGTTTTACTGTATACGTATTGGTTTTGATTTATGTAGGAGAGAGTACCAGGGAACGAGTGGTTGTGGAACAGTACACAGGAAATGGCCGTAAATGTCCCTCGGATCTGGTCCAGACAAAGCCCTGCTACCCAAAGGGATGCTACCGCTGGACCATCTCTGACTGGTCCCCCTGTATGCCTCAGGTCAGTCTATGAATCAGCGTGCTAGGGAAATCTGTGTAATTTTCAAGACCCATAAAGCATTATCAAACCATAAATCTAGCTTAAGACAATGTCATTGATATTGGTTTTTTGTTGTTGTTTTTTTTTGGGGGGGGGGATTGTTGTTGAAAGAAGCTTTCTTCTAAACTTAATTTTAAACCCTACATTTTCTTAACATATTGACACCTTGATTAAAAAACTTGTACTGTTCAAATACAAGATATGTTATTTTATATTTAATGTCTTTTTTTTAAAAAGAAAAACATGTGTGGTGCTGGCATTCAGACGAGGAATGTTTCCTGTTTGGGGGATGATGGACTGCCCGCAGACCCCGAGAAGTGTCCTCCCGACCTTGATATACTTGTACTGAAGGTAAATATATTCATCTCGATACAAGCATCAATATAAGACCATACAATGAATGTTCTTCCTTCTTAGTAGTAAGCATTACAGTGTAGTCATTATTTTTTGGGGTTGGCTTAATTTTTGTGGGTATCCCTTACCCATGAATTTCAATCTTTTAAAACCACATTGCCACAAAATTTTGGATATTCATAAAGATCATGCCCATGAACCAAGACTGGAAATCAATGAAAATTAGCCGCCACAAATTTGAATTGTTTTCAGTATACATGTATTATGTTCTATTGTTCAAAGTAAAGTATGGTGGTTTTTTTCATTATTTGATAGACAGAACAGAAATGTGAAGTCCTCTGCCCCTGGGACTGTGTCCTGACTGAATGGTCTGAGTGGAGCAAGTGCTTTGTCAACTGTGCTGATTTTGCTATAGGTCAGTATAAGGCCATTCAAATTTCAGAGTTGTTTTTTTTTTTATAAGAAGTCCATAGAAAATAATGTTTGTTGATGAATTTTGAGTTATTACCCCTCTCAATTTTTTTTTTCACAATTAAAAGGAAGATAATTCTTGAAATGAAATATAACCCCTGCCGGCTATATTTTATTTTAAAATTCTTGACTGATGCATATACCTGTTTTAACATCTTGGGTAAACAAATAGATATTTTAAAACAACATTCATTCTTACAGGGGCAACCCAGGGTAAAACCAGCAGGTCCCGAGCCATCATTTCCCAAGGTCTGATTCCTTGTAATGACAAGCTATGGGAAACAAAGATTTGCCCAGCCACAGATTGTACCAGTTTTTCTTGGGTGGCCTCCCCTTGGACTAATGGCAAAAGAGAGGTATCCTGTCAGACCTCAGATGGATTAAGAGTAAACAAGGGTAAGGCTGAAGTGAACAAATGAGTCTTCGTTGTAAAAGTCTACCTAAGGCCAAAAAACAAAAAGAAGAAATATGTTGGTTCTCAGACACTACTGCATTAAGTTAATGCTGCTCCATTGATTAGTTCTATTGCCTTATTGAATAGGGGAACCTTAGTTTTAAATTAAGATATGAAAATTAAGTTATTCCCCATTGCAAATCTTGTAATAAAAATAATTATAAAAAAATAATAATATACCTGTACCAACAACAATAATGTTGTTGAACTCACTTTATAAACAAAACCAAATTATGATAAGTTGAGTCTTGTTGACCAGTAATCCAACATCCTCCGATGATTAAGCACTCTGGAATGCTGGTAGACAGAGTTGTTTCCCTTTTATCGAGTGAGAGTATCAATAATGTATTGTATTGGTTTTGGTATCCAGTTTTTATATACTGCGGTCGTAATTCTGATTCCATAATGCATTACAAGTGTCATTTTATTGGACTTCTGGTTGCCATTTGATGGCCTTGGGTCAATTTTTCCCCAAAAGACTGTGAATGATCACTTATTTTGTGCGAGAAAATCTACTTGCGCCGTATGCCCACACACTAGGAAAATAACATCCATTATGGTAAAGAAGGAGAACTTGCCTGTCTGCAAATCTTGACATATGAGATTTTAAAATGTGGGGTTTTTTTCTCTATACATTTTTTTTATTGCTATGCTGTTAATTTTAAGAGAAACTAAAATTGAAGCTTTTCTTTCAAAAAGGTTCTAAAAGCTTTTTACCCTTTCATAGAAACATTTGAAGTTCTATTGATTTTTGGTTCCAAGTGCTTTCAGTAACAATGCAAGACTGATGATCAGCCATTCTCTTGGATACTTTTTTTTACTGGATTAAAAATAATTTACAGGAAGGAAGTCTTAAGCATGCAGGGAAATTAATGATTCAGAAGGTCATCATTTATCTTGAACATCTAGGGGAAGTAAAAGCTCATGCCTATGCAAAACCTGGGGTAAAGAACCTGAACATAAAATAGGCACTATTAAAAAAGAATTATTGTCAGGTTCTGGTCCTTTTTTTTTGGCACAGGTTTTAACAATGGAATTCGTTTGATGGCGTAATTGGTAGTGATCAAATAAGTTCCCTTTTTCAACTTGTCACTGATTTGATTAACCTCGTTGTAGATTGGATCTAGAGCACGTCTTGTCAGGGACATTTTTCACCCACTCAGTGACAAATTAACAGAGACAGTGGTGTTGTCCTTTGAGGCTCTCAGTTTTTGGGTTGTTTTTTTTTTTTGCATGTTTAACATTGTACAAGCTTGAATTACTATAGGAGTTTGAAAGCCATGAAGTCTGTCAATTTTCCATGGAGTACAAAGTTAGAGTATTTGACAGTTTGGATCTTCATACCATATTGATCAGTTAAATTCAATTTCACATGTACTGTATGAATTTTCTTTTTATTTCTCTTTTTTATAATGTGCAGATGTTGCAGCTGACAAATTTTATGATCAATATGGATACATGACATCCATCTTTAAATTTTTAAATGTTTTAAATAAGTGTAATTTGATTCTAAGGATAATTATTGCCCAAAGAAGGATGCATGGTAAACCTCTTTGAATATTTTCTTTTCAAGATTTTATCAGAATTTTTTTTTTGTTGTTGGGACTTGATGAAGGAGGTGGAGGTTCACCCAAAAGAGTTCACTTGATTAATCAATTGTGACAGTCCAACAGATGGTTCAGCTGATATTTTTTAGATACATCACAGTTTAATTATGTTTCCACACAAGACAGTCGGTCCCTTCAGTGATACGATTGCGGCCACCACTTCCCTGCTTCCCTTGGAGCGAAGGCAATATAGATAATGGCTTGTTTTCATTGATCTGTTAAGAAGGTGGTTTCTCTTCTTTATATGGAATTCCCAGCTCTTGTTGGATATCGCGGTGTTCGTTGGATGGTTCGTTCATTAGGTCTTTGATACGGATGCAACATAAAACCTAGGTATCCAGCTGCAGTTTTGTTGGGCTGCGGGGTTTTATTAGTCGGTTTGACTAATGGTGTTCAGAGACTTGAGTGTCCTTGTGATTAGCTGGTATAAAAGGGTTATGACTATGTAGTTTCAAGGATTGTAGCCATAATGAGTAAGGGTAAGAATGACTTTTTATCATTATTGGGGTTTTTATTTTCTCAAGATTTATTTATGAAAATTACTAACAATGTGAAAATACTTTTCTGACTTAATAAATGTCCCGGGAGTTATAAGAAATTTTTGCAATATAATATTCCTTCTGTACTGGATGAAAACAAGGAATTATACCTCTCTATGAGGCATGTCAATTTTACTTAAAGAGCTCAGACGAAAATTCTGGGGCTTTATCAAGGCAATAGTCAATTTATGAATAAATGTATTATTAAAAATAAAGTTCTTTTGGTTTGTAATTAAGGACACGTGAACACATATATACTGTGATACCCTTTATTAAATGCTTGGTCTGGTTTCTCAGACTAAAGAATAGACTGGAATAGTAATTAAAAACCCTACTTGCTTTATATACATGTATTTCTTATAAATCTCTATATACACTGGTAAATCTTTTATACATGTATGTACACTGGTAAATCTTCGGGTATTTTTACTTATTTTCGGAAACATAAAAAACTCAAGCATTTAAAAAAAATAATACATAATTTTTCAGTTATATTTTTACATTTAGCTATATCAATATCTATTTATTTATAAATTATCAAAAACTTGGGAGTTGCATTGTGAACCTTCTCTTACAGAGGCCTGTCATGGTTCCGTCCACCCCTCGTCGGTTCTGTCCTGTGACCCCCCATGTAATGGGGACCACATGGTCTGTAATGACACCAATACCTGTGGGTGCGAGGCGGACTTTGTGGCACTGACCGATATCATGGGACAGGTGGTGAGATGTGTAGAACAGAACAGCACGCTGAGTGTGGGGGCACAGAAAAAGGACTCGGAGGAGGAAATAGGTAACGAGAGCATAACACCCTTATCACATCAGTTATTGGTTAATTTAGCTAGTAGCGATACAAATTGCTTGTAGCGAAAATGATGATGGAAATATAGTTATAGACCCAGTACATTACAACATACATGTAGCTTTAGAGGAATTGATGATTGATGTTTGTACATGTATATAGCAATTCCTTTCAAACTATTTTGTTGTGGGTTTTAAAATTTGAGATTCAAATGATAACTGTACATATAAATGTACAAATGTGGCCACTTTTATCATTTTTAGCTCACCTGAACCAAAGGTTCAAGTGAGCTTTTCTGATCACCCGTTGTCCGTCGTCCGTCCGTCCGTCTGTCTGTCTGTCCGTCCGTCTGTAAACTTTTCACATTTTCAACTTCTTCTCAAAAACTACTGGGCCAAATTTAACCAAATTTGGTACAAAGCATCCTTATGGAAAGGGGATTATAAATTGTTAAAATAAAGGGCACAGCCCTTTTCAAAAGGGAGATAATTGCGAAACAGTAAGTATAGGGTGCATGTCTTTAAAAATCTTCTTCTCAAGAACCACTGCACCAGAAATGCCAATATTTACACAAAAGCTTGTATATATAGTGAAGATTCTAAATTGTAAAAATTGTGACCCTCAGACCAAAACTGGGGCCCCAGGCGGGGTTCAAAGTTTAACATAGAAATACATAGGAAAATGTTTAAAAAATCTTCTACTCAAGAACCACTGCACCAGAAATGCCAATATTTACACAAAAGCTTGTATATATAGTGAAGATTCTAAATTGTAAAAATTGTGACCCTCAGACCAAAACTGGGGCCCCAGGTGGGGTTCAAAGTTTAACATAGAAATACATAGGAAAATGTTTAAAAAATCTTCTACTCAAGAACCACTGCACCAGAAATGCCAATATTTACACAAAAGCTTGTATATATAGTGAAGATTCTAAATTGTAAAAATTGTGACCCTCGGACCAAAACGGGGGCCCCAGGCGGGGTTCAAAGTTTAACATAGAACTACATATGGAAAATGTTTAAAAAATCTTCTTCTCAAGAACCACTGCACCAGAAATGCCAATATTTACACAAAAAACTTGTATATATAGTGAAGATTCTAAATTATAAAAATCGTGACCCTCGGACCAAAACTGGGGCCCCAGGCGGGGTTCAAAGTTTAACATAGAAATACATAGGAAAATGTTTAAAAAATCTTCTTCTCAAGAACCACTGCACCAGAAATGCCAATATTTACACAAAAGCTTGTATATATAGTGAAGATTCTAAATTGTAAAAATCGTGACCCTCGGACCAAAACTGGGGCCCCAGGCGGGGTTCAAAGTATAACATAGAAATACATAGGAAAATGTTTTAAAAATCTTCTTCTCAAGAACCACTGCACCAGAAATGCCAATATTTACACAAAAGCTTGTATATATAGTGAAGATTCTAAATTATAAAAATTGTGACCCTCGGACCAAAACTGGGGCCCTAGGTGGGGTTCATAGTTTAACATAGAACTACATATGGAAAATGTTTAAAAAATCTTCTTCTCAAGAACCACTGCTCTAGAAATGCCAATATTTACACAAAAGCTTGTATGTATAATGAAGATTCTAAATTGTAAAAATCCTGACCCTCAGACCAAAACTGGGGCCCCAGGCGGGGTTCAAAGTTTAACATAGAACTACTTATGAAAAATGTTTAAAAATTTTCTTCTCAAGAACCACTTCACCAAAAATGCCAATACATACACAAAAGGTTGTATATATAGTGAAGATTGTAAAAATCGTGACCCCCGAACAAAAATTGGGGCCCCAGTAGGGGTTTAGATTTTAACATATATAGGAAAATGTTTTAAAATCTTCTTCTCAAGAACTATAGTGCAACTGTTTTGGATATTACTATGCATACATGTACATCCTTAAATAATGTAGATTCCAAAAATTGTAACTCCCGGACAATTGATGGGCACCAAGAGGGGTTCAAAATTTAAACATTTTAAAAAACATAAAGGAAAAGTTTCAAAATTTTCTTCTCAAGAACTACAATGTTTTAGTTTGTGGAATTTCTATGCATGCATCCTTCGCTTATGTAGATTCCTAATTGGTAAAATCGTGACCCCAGACCAATACTGGGGCCCCAAGATGGGGTCAAAGTTTATTATAGAAATATAAAGGTAACATGTTAAAAAATCTTCTTCTCGAGAACTACAATGCTTCAATTTGTGAGATTACTATCATGCATACAACCTTGGATAATGAAGGTTCGACAGTTTTAAAATAGTGACCCTTGGACTAATACTAGGGACCCAAGATGGGTTTAAAGTTAAATGTAGAAGTACCGGTATATATGGAAAATGTTTAAAAATCTTCTTTTTTAGAACTACAATGCATCAATTTGTCAGATAACTACGTAAGCACCTTTAAATAGTGTAGATTCGAAATTAAAAAAGCCGTGACCTCAATCTAATACTGGGGCCCCAAGAGGTGTTCAAAGTTTAAATTAGCATAGAAATATAGAGGGAAAATGTTGAAAAATCTTTTTCTAGGGAAATATAATGCTTCAGCTTGTGAGGTAACTATGCAAGCATCCTTAAATAATGTAGATTCCAAATAATTAAAACTTTAGCACTGGACTAATACTGTGGCCCCAAGAGGGGTTCAAAGTTTAACATAGAAAGATATATTGAAAATGTTTTTAAAAAGTTTTTTCTCGAGAACTATAATGCTACAGTTTGTGAGATTACTTTGCAAGGATCCTCAAATTGTGTAAACTCTAATGTAGTGGAACCAAGAGTTATCTTTCTTGATGTTCTGTATAGTCTGAGAGTTATTCCTCTTGAAGTGGAACTCTTCTCTTCTTTTTCAGGTTGTGTACGTGCGGTCCCACCGCAGTGCTACACATTTTAATTCCTATGTTACTATTTATGTTGTTCAAGCCAACCATAAACCTCGGACCATAACTGGGTCCCCAGAAAGGGGTTCAATGTTTAAAATAGAAAAAGCATATGCTACGAAATGTAATGTTACAAGGAACTGCTGTTCAGGTGAGCGATGTGGCCCATGGGCCTCTTGTATTTTACCAAAATCGCGTTGCATCAGTCTGATTTTATTATCTTTATAATTTTATATCATCTCTTTTTTTGGAGCATATAGATGAGACATTAATAGATTATTCTGGAAAAGCAATACTGTTTAATGATTTTTCAGCGAGTTGAGACGCAAGTTAATGAACACAACAAACAATCGCATGGCATTGTTTTCATTGTCTCTCCCAGACAATATATCATTGCAGTGTACAATATGTTACCTTGAAGCAAAGCTAGAGCAATGCTTTTTTATGTTGATATGTTTATTCACTGAAAGTGCAAGGTGATCAAAACATCATCAGTTAAGCTGTTGTTTCCGAGTCGTCTTCAGAAAAGTAGCATATGGTGCCAAAATGGGATAAAAATACTAGCAGTAATGTTCAGTAACCGTGTACCTATACTCCTACATAAAAATCCACCATCTGGTACTAATCGTTATATATGTAGTCAGTGGAGAATCTATAAATTTTTGTTCCCTTACAAGTATTTTCTTTGTGGATAATCCATGTATTTTTTTTTTCATTTACTTGTTTTTTCTTCATTCCCCCCCCCCCCCCACACACACAGGTTGTTGGGGGGGGGGGATTGAAATATTAAATGGGGAAAAAAGATTATTTTACTAAAAATGTAAATGCTATAATTAAATGTTATGTAAAGAATATGATGTACAGTAAAACAAGGTTATGCCTCAGTCACACATTCACGGATCAACTCCACGGTACTACGGAATATTTTCCACGGTTGACACCGGAAAATCTAATGATACGGAGTTAGTACGGATGCACTACGGAATGGATACAAATTGATACCTACGGATTTATACGGAGTTAAAATGGACTTCTACGTTCTAAATCGGTTTAGTGAGTTTTTCTAAGGAAGTACTACGGTGGTTTCATCCGTAGTGGAATTTTGAACATGTTCAAAAATTGTCGCAGCTATACAAGTATTGCTACGTTGGATACGTTAACAGACAGAAAAGCCATGGGTCAATACATATTGCCACGAATGATTCCGGATCACTTCCGTAGCTAATCCGGCATTTAATCCGTGAATGTGTGACTGGGGTATTAAAGCAAAAGGCCAGACTTAGAGCGAAATTTAATTCAAATATAACTGTAATTTGTTTATCCAAAAAGTTTGACGAGCAATTTTAAGATTAGGAGAATGAAAATGACCTCACTGTAAGCATGAAATTGTTTTAAGTGTGTTCGCTGTAACTGTATTTTACTGTAAAACTCCTTGCTTTCTACTGGCGATACATTACTGGAAATCATTTTTTATTCACGACTACTTTATTTGGAGTTACAAAAGAAAAATTGGTTTGCAGCGATTAATTTTTGCAATTTAAATGTAGATTATCTGAAAAATATATTACTAAAGATATTTGAGGACTGGTTCACAGCGACAAATATTCACAATGACGAGGCTTTCACGAACATCGCAAAAAATTTTCCACATGCGAATAAAAGTTGTTTTACGATATTATTCATAATTTTATTTGTTTGTTACAGAGACTAACTACTGGATGTATGCGGTGGTGGCGGCAGGGACTCTGTTCATCGTGTTTGTGGCTCTGGCCCTGTACCACATGAGGTAACACTGTTGTCTCATGTACTACAACGCTCTCTCGCTCTCTCTAATTCATAAGTTTCATTTCGCAGATTTGTTGTTATTATTTGCTCACATTGTAGCTTCCTATCAAAAGTAATTTCTGATGCTTATCTTCAAAAAATTTATTTGAATAATGTATTAGATTAGTGTCTTCTTTCAATATTTTCCTATTAATTCAATTTTGATTTAAAATACTGAGGTGTACCAAACCATACTAAAAGCAAAGTACCTACATGGTTAATAAAAAATTATTCCTATCATAAATCCAGTTTCCTGAGATTCATACCAAAGTCATCACATAGTCTCTTGTCTTGTGACTCATTGAATCTCTTACTTATTGAAATCAAGCTAAGGCTTTATGTGGCTGCACATTGCATAAGTCATTAAACCTAAAGTTGTTGCAGCATGATAAATTTTGTCTCCATCTGTCAGACACTGGGGATGAAAATCAAGGACATTTCAAGCAACGATTACCGGTATATTATCTGTTAAATCATTCCTTGATCCAAAAAAAAAATCTTCAAGGCTCTTGATTAGCTGTGTTTGACAGTGCTGCGTGTTTTTTTTGGCATCATTAAAAAAACTGGATGTTGGGAAAAATCCAGGTGAAATTTTAGTATTATCAATATTCACACCAGTTGAAGATCAAAAGCCAATACCATATTTTATTTTGGTTCACTATACAATCGGTTATTAGGTTGGTTTTATTTTTTATGGATGAAAATCATTGTAACATCAGAATTTGAATTAAATGGATTGGTACACCCAGTAATTTATATTTTCTACATGTTGTCAATTTGTCGTACATTTTTTTCTTTTTATGCACAGCGATTTCTTTAAAAATGGGCCACGTCCTCATGGTGAGCCAAAAGAGGAGAAAAAGTCCATAGGCATAGAGAGTACGGACACCGCCACTAGACTATCTCGCCAAGGAAATGAGAACTGTAATGTCTGCAGTCAGATTCCTGTTCCTGTGGAAACCATGGTAACAACCAGTAATGGCAGGACGGAGATTCGGGTAGCAGATGATGTAGGTCCATACGTTCAATCCTGGAATCGTAAAGGCTTGGCTAACCGTCTTGCTGATGCTCTCTCCTGCTTAATTCCTTGCATGACTAAAAATTCTTATTCTGTGCATGTGCATGAAACTATTAACGAGACCAGGGTTAAAATGCCTCTTGAGAACATGCGTCTGATTGGTCACGAGGGAAATTCCTTGAGAGATGAATCTATGGAAACGGAGTTCAATGAAATTAGTAATCTTGTACACACCCCCAGTTACTACATGGCGGTGAGTATGTCTGATGCTGAGAGTCATCGATCTTCTAAAGTGATCACTCTCCCCCAGGACAAAACCGACAACTATTTAGGTGATTCCTTAGATACAGAGACTTCTAGTCCAGACTCAACCAAGTCACAGGTGAAACGAAGTCAGTCGGACTCTGCCATTTCTATACCCACCTCTAACTCACAGGGTGCTTGCTCAGGCACAAATTCACCTTCAGTCAAAAAAGACAAGATACTTAAGAAAAGAGCTGCAAAATTTAGTGAACATGGAAAATATGCTAAACACAGCTCTACACAGACATCAACACAGAGTTCTGCAGAAGAGATGGGGAACACAGGTAGAAGACCAGCCCCTCTGACTTATCAAGACTCGAGAGAGACTCAAGCCTTCCCAAGTTCCAATGGGTTTCCTGTTGAGGGAAGTATGGATGATTATTTGGAAAAAATGAATTCTTTGAACACATCAAATGAAAATTTGAATCAGAGGGGAGAAGAATTTCTTCAGCATGAAGAGATAACTGCTGCAGAAGATCATCTGCCAGAGTCTGATGTTAATTCCCCATTTTTGGAGGCATCAGGCAACTATGTTGGAGAAATTTCAGAGGTCTTTTTAGGGAATTTACAAGAGCAAGCAGAATTCGAGCAGTTGTTGCCTTCAGCAGAGGATGGGGATTCTGTGGACTCAAAAGAAGGTTTCTGTGTGTTTGTGCCTAGCACTTCTGACATTGGCAACGAAGCAATATTGACTCAGCCTGAAAGATTGAAGCAAAGTGATAATACATCTCACAGAAGAGACAGACTATCAAGACAGAAAAAGATAGACGGGAAAGACCCCACTGAAAGTGATCATAACTCCAATGTGATTCCTGACCTGTCAGGTGATTGGTCACATGACCCAAGTTCCCCAGTGTGCAATTCTGTGAGCCCAGTGGGCCCACCCTCCGCGAGTGACAACGTCACTCAAGGTAATCGAGGTTCGTCCAAGAAAAGCAAGAGACCTTTACAGACTAGTTCCCCTAGAGAAGTCAAATCCCAGAATTCTAGTCACAAAAAAACTACACCTGTTTGAAACCTGTAGACCCTGTTTGCAGTTCTGGTTTGGGCAAGGTTGGGTTTTATTTTCCCTACAAGCCCCATTTGTGAATTAAATACAATTAAATGATCTTGCACTTTGTGAACATTTTCAATAAAGCATGGTTGTGTTCATTTAAGAATGATTTGAATTTTTAAAACGTGTTAGGAGAAAACCTTGCATTTTTGTTCTGAGAATTGATATTAAGCAAGATCTCATTTGCCTAACATATTCAGTATGGACTATTTAACTAAGTTATTGTGTCTAAAATATATGTAAAACCCGCATGTGTATTTATGATTCTTTTTTTTTTATTATTGCAATGACAGTATTACAATCTTCATTTCTGCATGATACTCACTTGTATGTGTTTTTTGTCAGTGTTAGAATCGTTGCAATATGATTGTAATTATTTAATCATCTGTATATTACCTGCATCATATCAGCCTATGTATGTAAATGTATAAAAAAAAATCCTGTGTTGCTGAGCGTGTCTGTGGAACACTTGAAGCACAGTATTAAGACTGCTGGTATGCTAATAATAGCTAGTGAAGTAAATTATGATTTGTGACAAATTATTCGTATTTTGAATTCATTCACCAGGAACTATTATGAGGATGAAAATTCAGGTTTATTCACTAGAAACTTAATAAGCCTTACTCCATCAATGAAAATGCAGATTTCTTTAGAATGCAGTCAATACATTGTGACTTATTGGCTCTACAAAAGAAGACAATATGTGCCTCGGATAATGAATAGTGCAGTAGCAATAATTTGGACTTGTGAGTTAATCATGCAGCGTAGAGATAAGGACAGAACCTTAATTTAGGGGATAGTTATATCTTATCAGTCTAGGGTAGGACAGCAGACCTCCATTAACATTCAATGGCAATGGCTGTCCCTGTCTTTAAGTATCCTTGTCTTTTAGTATCTTAAACTGCAGAAACTTATCGGCTTGTTTTGAAACAGAACTTTAATTATCTTGAATTAATTCAGTTTAGGGAAATTCGAATTGTAATTTGCATTTTAACCTGCACCCTAAAATGTAGTGCCACGAGATTAGAAAAAAAAAATATTCTAAAATTGGTGAATTTTTTAACTAAACAGTATTCTTAATCGACAACAGATTGAAAGCCTCTGCTAGAAATGTGAAAGTCTTTGGTTTGATTTCACATGACTATACAATTCATTTCGCTTTTATTAAATCTTAGAATACGAAACTTGTGGTTCAGTGTAGAAGTTTCCCTTTGACCAGATGGAGAGGGCAATGGATTTAAATCAATAAAGAGAGATTGGTTTTCATTACCAATTTTATACTACACGTATATTGATACAGTGATATAAGCTCTGCAAAAATATATACTGTAAACCAACTTTTATTTGCGTGCGAGAAATTTTTGCGAGGTGTGCGAGAGCCTTGTCGTTGCGCATATTTCTCGCCGCGAACCAATCCTGTGTCTATAGTTTTTATAACAATACAGGTCTGGATAAGGTTTGGTCGCGAACATTAGTTGTCGCGAACCAGTGAATCGCGAAATAAAGTCGCCGCGAATAAAAATTGGTTTACAGTATAGAAATGTTAAAATTTTACAACAAAATTATTGTTTTAATATAACTTTAAAAATTCATATCTATAAATTGAAGGTATGTAATTTGTTGACCTCCCAGCCTCCTTATTACATGTAATTAGTTCAGTGAAATACAAAAACAAACCTGAAATACAACATTGATAAGAGACATATTAATCGGGTGACTGGGGTACAGTAATGGTCCCTCTATAGTTTAATACAATAATGCATGTTTTATAACAAAAAAAAATGGTTTTTCATGAGTATAATGTCTGGTATATTAACATATGGAAGCAGTGGAACAAGCTATGCCCCTGTATGGCTTATTACATTAGAGGAACGGCTTCTTCTTTTGATTTCTAGATTGCAGTATTACGACATCAATAGAACATGCTGAAATATACGTATATAATAAATTGTATAGTATGCCCACACCCACAAAGAGTTCTGCCCTTCTGTCTTTTTATGCCTCTGTATTTTCGTCCATCACCTAGTTTTACTCACTTTCAAAGAATTCGTGTTTGTGAAAGTAACTCGTACAGTATATATCGCAGTTTTTCTTCCTCGACCCTCCCTATAACAGTGACATCGCTATCTCTTTTATATTTTTTAATGAATAATTTTCACAGAAACTAAAATACTGATACTAGGTCGCGAGATCAAAGTTGTCTTTTTTTTAACTGTGACCTTGAACTTTCACGTTTACCTGATTTTTGACCTTAGTTAACCTTATAGAATCTCTATATAGAAGAATACATCTTTTTGGATGTATTCACCATATTGCTACAAAACGACAAATGCTTAAGTTTACTTTTTATGTCAGTTTCGTTTCTGTAAAGCATGAACCATTTTCATATTAGCTCAAACCTTATTTCTTTAATATTGATATGAACGAACCTGTGAATTTGACATGTGAAAGTTTCGTGGACATTTTCTGATGTGGGTAGTACATGTTTGCGCTGTCTTTGGAAACTAACTGCAATCATTATAATGTTTAAATTTTATTGAAATAAACGTCTGAGTATAGGCGATAAGAGGTTAGATTATCTTCCATAGATTGATGAGATGTCTGAATAGGGCCACACAAAAAAAACAGGAAACAAACAACAGGCACATCATGTACAAGCAATAATTAGAAAGGAAATCGTCTGCGATAGTAATCCGATAGAAAGCTCTTTATTGTGAAAGGAGATGGCATTGGAAAAGGTTAAGACCGTGATGATGGAAACCGGGCTCCCACATTATTAACTTCTCAGTGTATGGCTTAACTATCAAATTGGCGATTTTCATGTGCAATATGAGTGTATCAAACTGAAATACACTGGGATTTGAAGTCGTGACGACTTTTTCATTCTAACTGGGGACCCATTACCAATATCGAACTAATCGAATCATTTCTTGTGAAGGTAATACTATGCCAGTGATATGTCTCATGCGCTGACACCTCCTACATTAAATGAGATTTATTAAATTCATATTTTGTTACCGGACCCTGAATACACCCCTCCTTTAATTATAGTCAGAATTTTCCCTCATCTTATCTAGGTTGATTCATCTGTAGGATTTTACACAGCCTCGGCTGCCTATATCGGAGTGAGAATTAACAATTGGAGTACGTTTTGATCTCACACCATTGGCAGGAGACACCAGTCATTCGATCAAGATTTATGAAAAAAACAAAAAACAGTGTTTCCCGACTATTCTTTGATTGCATGCGTCTATACGACGCGGTTTAACTTCATGCATTAGTTAATGAATAAAAACCGTATGACGTATCTTCAACGAATCTTTTCACTGTTTGAAGTGACTGTATAAAGTATTCATTGCTCTCAATAGAAAGGACAAGGATTTTAGCTCCCAGTGGTTCCAGGCCATCCATAGCGGATAGATCGCTCATGTTTTATTTACTATACAGTATTCGATTCCTTGTAACAAAACATCGGCTTTTACTTAAATTCTTGTACTTAACATTTTCTCAATTAAATTACTCTGATTCGATTATTATTCCGATATACCGTAAGTAGACATCAACAAAGAGACATCTTCCTAGTGTATTGTAATACCTTATTGGAGTTTTTTCCCCTCGATGGATGCTATTTCAATTTCCGGTGTAGCGCCACCTTCCAGTAACCACTATCAATGAACGCGTTCCTTTGACAGTTGGAAACCTGTTTTAACTAAAAACAGTCTTAATGTTAGATAATAAGATGTCTTAAAACAGAAATCTATACATTTATAAAGTCCTCTAACGTAAGAATTAATGTAAACAAATGTATAAAATTCTACTATTTATTCAGTGTTTTTATTTAATGAAAAGAAAATTTCTTGAAATGGCCCAAAACAACAAAATGAATTTCTAAAGTCAAAGTTTACACTTACGTTTTAGAGAGATTCACCGTATGTACAAGTAATTTTTAATGCCGGTATTCATAAGATATAAGGCGAATGGTCAATAAATGGAAAATTACTAGCATATAAAATATTATACCAATGTAACGCATTCATGTATCTTTGGCTAATCTTCCAAAGATTTGGAAGCGTGCTAAATGCCCTCAAGGACAATTTCCCTTCTTAAATTTATCTGTCTACTTTCATGAAATAGATGAGAGTAGACATACAGGTGATTTATATAGAAAGTACATGACAGTTTGGATATTCCAATCTCTCAGTCGGCGCTTTCTTCTGATCGATTCTATTAACTTACAGATTTTGGACCTGCAAGATTATATTTCAGGCTACTTGTATTCTAGTCTTTCGAACTGATTTTAAACTTTATTATTCTTTTTAAAATTGATTATGTTTATAGATGTAAACCGACTCTCAAGATATTTTAATTATTTCTAGCGCCAGATATCTACCGTACGTCATAAATTACGCATAGGATTTTTTTAAATGTCCAAATGCACTTGTTTTTTTGTAGGAGGATCATTTTGATGACTGTATCTCTGATGGTGTAACGTTTTAACAAATTGAATCACCCATTAATTGTAATCTTGGTATCTAATAAATGCACGATGTATCAAGTTATATCATTTCTGGCGCTCTTGTTACCTTATTTTTAAATAAAACTGAGGTTTGTCTTGATATTTTTATCATGATCAAAATAAAACAACGGTACTTATTTTGAACAATGAATCTTGAAATTAATGATATAACAACCCTTCGTTAGATGCTCATTTTATTTATTTTACTTTATTTTTAATCGATCAGATCTTTTGATTTTTCTTTATTTTTTAGTCGGTCAGTAATAAAGGAGAGAGCTAGCATGAGGCGGATGATGATCAAGAGGTGCGGATCAATGGACACCCTGACGGTGACCAACGATAAACTGGACACGCGCAGCCATCTCTCTGACCCCAATGACCTCAACCGAAAGTCGGCTGTCGTCGTCACGTATTCCATTGATGACGACAACCAAAAAGATGTCTGAGATATCTCCATATTCATTGGTCGACGTTCCATTAATTTGATTGGTTCGTCTCTTCTTCTGCTAGCAGAAGTTTGAGAGAAGTAAAAGTGTCGTGAGATTTGATTGGCTGTCTGTGGACAGGTGGAAAAGAGTTTGGTTTGCAAACATTTTCAAAGACTAAATATAACATGCGTCTCTGCATTATTCCTGTGATATTGCCACTAACAAGAATGGACTTGTGACATACTTGTCTTTATTTTATTTTTTGCTGTTGATAATATTTTTTGATTTGTGACGATAACTTAGAAAAGATGAGTTATAATTGTATTTTATTGATTAAAGTGTAGTTTTTCTTTTCTGAAAAGGTTACAATATGTTTGCATTGAGTAATATTTGTAGTTTTGATTAAAGTAGAAAATGTTGTATTTATTGGGCTTTTAATGATAGAAATTATCATTGTTTAAGTTGATTGTTTTATGAATTATTTTTAACTATGTTTTGAAGTGCTCATTATTAAAGTTATATATCAGTTATATCATGATTTTTATCATATTCAGAATACACGTGTATATAGATGTCATTTTTTGATAGCCAATGTTTTTCATGTTTTGTTAATTTATTTGAAAGTTTAACGATTTGTGTACATATTGATTAAATATAAATGACTGAGTGTGCGACTGCATTGAATACTGGTTCAGATATGGATGTATGGTATTTAGAGTGTCTGGTTTTGTAAATGATGAAAGAAACACATCAGCATTGTAAAACATACGTATTGGTCATTTCATAATAAGCTTTCAAGTTGTTGATTTTGCACTACGAGGTATCCATGACATTTTTTCTACCGTGTGTGGTTTTATTTTATTTTTTGTTTTATTATTGTAATTACTCATACGAAGATGCATTAATTCGTCAGCAATGTTTCCATGACATTGTACAAAGGCTCGTATCAAATCTCCGTTGTTGTTCCCAATTTTCCATTCCCATAATTCCCTTGCGAGCTTCCTCTTTTGTGATCAACATCCGCTGCACGAATTCCCACCATGCGATGTGTGCAAAAGCAAGCTATGAGATTTCTGACATCTGAGACAGGCGTGATGTATGTTTACATTCAGGTCCGCCTTGGCGTCTCCTTACACTGCTCATTTATAACCCCTCGGGGTTCCATATTTGGAATTATTCTAGGATAGTAAATTAGAGAGGGGGGACTCATTAGAGAAAACATAGATTTTATAGAAACCGCTGGTATCATACCCCCAGTTTTGTTTGATTGACAAATTCCAGAAACCTGGTGTAAATAGAGTGTCTCTGTACAGTCATCAGTAGCCATTAATGTTGTGATGCTAGCGCGAGGCATCACGGCGTTTTGTTATGCGTATATGTGGGTTTTATTAATCAGTATAAATATTATATAGTTTGGAAACAGTTCGTATCATTCCTTCCCTTCTGTTGTGTCAGAATGATAACTTTTTATTGATTTTATCTGAGATTTTGTTAATAAATTCTATCTAATAGACAAAGTGTCAGCTTTTTATTTTTAACAAATTTGGAGTTTTCAAACATTCCAGTTCAATTGAGGAATTATTTTGGAAGCATGTTTGTATGCTTCTCGGCGTTACATAATCACATTTTTAACTTCTTCACCGAATCCACCAAGCCTGAAATTCTATGCCGTCCTGTATCCGAATCCTCCTTACAAAAACCGTTTTATAGTTTCACTATTAGTACATGTATAAGCAATTTGATCTAGCTGAATCATTTAATTTAAACACGTTGAATAGTTATGTTTACTCATTTCTAGGAAATACCGGTATTTGCCTGTAAAATAGTATCCAGATGTTGTAAACACTATCATACCGGTAATATCTCAGATGGTGGTGTACCTTCCTTAATGAATCTATAAAGAAAATTAAAACATGGTTAAAAAAAAATTAAAAAAAAAATAATTAAAAACTAGAGCAAAGCAACGAGTGGGTCTTCCGTAAATGTCGAACGCGCAAAGTGATTTGAATTCACCATGGCAAATTCTATAACACTGTAGTATTGTTTTATTTTGTTAAAAAAGAATGAAATTTTCCAAAAATTGGAACTACTTCCGTTTTGGAGCAAAATTGATGAATAAAATTTTAAACCCCCCAGTACACCATAAAATTGATACATCTATCATCGGTAAAAATTTCAAAGCGATATCTTTAAAGTTTATGGATATTTCCTCCGGACAAAATCACTTTCATAAAAATTAAAAATGGCCGTTAAATTTGAACGGAAGTGACATAAATGATAAAACTTTAACATTGCAAAGGCACGGTAACTTTACAAAAGCTCTGAGAATTTCATTGAAATCGGATAAAAACTTTTTGAGATATAAAGCCGAGAAGGAGTCAGAATAAAATAAAATAATAATTTTAAAAAACTAGAGCAAAGCTCGTTTCAAGGCAACGAGTGGGTCTTCCGTTAATGTCGAGAGTAAAGCTAGATGTTCCTTCAAGAAGCAGAGTTCTTAAACCAATAACAATGGTAACTTAAAAAAAAAAATTAAAAATCGAATAATTCTTGGTACGACTTAACAAAATCCGAATGATTCGGAGTACGAATTAATAAATACCTTAACGATTCCAAGAACGACCTAACAAAAAAAATCCGAACATGTCAAAGTAAGACTTTACAAAAAATCGAATTATTTTTGGCACGAGTTAATTTCACTTTGAACATTATGCTATTTTTTAAACCTAGAACGCGGAATCAAAATTTCCGAAAAAAATCGATTTTTAATCCCTAATATCTCTGCAATGCATCGTCCGATGTTGAAACTGATTTAAGATTTAAATTCATCATGGCAAATTCTATAATACTGTGGTATTGTATTATTTTGTTACAAAAAATTAAAATTTTCAAAAAATGGAACTACTTCCGGTTTTGAGCAAAATTGATGAATAAAATTTTAAACCCCCCAGTACATTAAAAAATTGATACATCTATCATCTGTAAAAATTTCAAAGCAATATCTTTAAAGTTTACGGAGATTTCTTCCGGACAAAATCACTTTTTTTAGATTTAAAAATGGCCGCCAAATTTGAACGGAAGTGACGTAAATGCAGAAACTTTAACATCTTTGAGGCACGGTAACTTTACAAAAGCTCTGAAAATTTCATTGAAATCGGATGAAAACTTTTTGAGATAAAAACCTGAGAAGGAGTCAGAAAAAAATAAAAAATAAAATAATAACTAGAGCAAAGCTCGTTGCAAAGCAACGAGTGGGTTTTCCGCTAATGTCGAAAGCAACGCTAGAAGTACGTCTAAGAAGCAGAGTTCTTAATCTAGTAACAAAGAAACCTAAGTACAAAAAGATAAAAAAAAAAACCGAATGATTTTTGGTACAACTTAACATAATCCGAATGGTTTTAAGCACGACTTAACCAAAAACCCTTAACCATTTCAAGATTGACTTAACAAAAAAAACAATGTGTTTAAGTACGACTTAACAAATTTGACTTCATTTTAGGTACAAGTTAACTTTACCTTGAACTAACATTTTTCTTAACCCAGAATGCAAAATTAAAATTTACGTAAAAAATCAATTTTGTTTAAAACATAATTCTGAGCAACTTTTCCGCTTCACTGCTTTTCAAAGGGTTGACCTTTCGTACTGTGTGCTCGTTGCGTCATTAATTGTCAGAAACTTATCGATGTAAAGTTTACTTTACTGTACCTCTGTGAATATTTTCTATGTAAAATTACTATGAACCAGACAACAATGAAATGGTGAACATTTCATAGGGCCCCGCTTATGTTATTTCAGAGAATTTTGCTTTGACCTTGACCTTTAACTTGAAATTTTTCCAGCTGGCATAGAACTTTTAATTCAATTTCATTCCCCCTAACATACATGCATTTTTGTTCAATCTGACCAAGATTACGCATATTTGGAAAATAATCTACTGTCTAAAACTAATTTTAAAAAGATCTGCTATGACCTTCACATTGACAGACTTGGTTCAAGGTCACTGCACGCCATTAACCAATAAACTCTGTAAAGGTAAAATATTAGCCAAATAGGGGCTAAAAGGAGAGTATATCTATGCTCTTAAAATATGGATTTTTGTGTGTTCTGATATGACCTTGACTCTTCATCTACAAATATCATTCGAGGTCATTGCATATATTTTGATCAAAGGCATCATGTGGGTGAAGTATGAGGCTGAATGGAGCAAAGGGAGAGAAGATATACTCCGGACAAGGATTTTTAAAAATATAATTCTGCTATGACCTTCACAGTTTCTTTTCACTGAAAATAGGTTCAAGGTCACTACACACCCTTTACTCAAAAGCTCTGCTAATGTGAAGTCTGAGCCAAATAGGGGTTAGTAGAAAGTATATATGCTCTCAAAAAAGGATTTTTGCATGATCCGATATGATCTTCACCCGTTACCTAGAAATTTCATGCAAGGTCACTGCACATCGTTTAACCATCGAGACACTCTGCGAGTATTAGCCAGATTGGACCAAAGGGAAAAAAGATATGCCCCAGACAAGGATTTTATATACATAATTCTGCTATGACCTTAACCTTATACCTAAAAACATGGTTCAAGGTCACTGCGCATCCTTCAACCAAAGGAACCCTGTGGATGAGGTATGAGCCAGATTGGGCCAAGGGGAGAGAAGCTATGCTCCAGTCAAGCAATCTCGGATGGACAGACGGACAAATTGATCACTAGAAGGCGCCCGCATAAACATGCCTTTTTATCTAATTTAAAATAGTATCCATGCTATCTGCCCTTGGTGAATAGTCATCAAAACCATTCATCAGCAGAATTTGATTTCCCTCCTTTTTAAGGTGGTATGGGACATCTGTCGATATTAATGTGGATTAAAGTACTGTATAATTGAAAAATTTTCACCGGTTTAGAATTTTCAAATTTTACAATATTTAACAAAAAAATAGCTTTTAAAAATATTTGAAAAGGTAAAAATTGTAAAAACCCCAGCGGGATTCGAACTCATGACTTACAGGTTCCTAGTAAACCCTCTAACCCACTGCGTTAAGGAGTTAGGTGACCATTTTTGAAAAGAAACTACATGTACTTATATAATTACACTTTATTTTATTGTTTATTTCGATAAACAATACGTCACAAGATGGAAGTGTCCCATATCACCTTAAACTCGGAACACGTCTGACCTAATAAGATTGCCGCATTGAATACAAAGTTTGATTTAACTCTAATTTGTTTATCATCAAGAAATTCTGCATCGCTGACAAATAAAGTTTTCTTCTGTATAATGAAATACCAATTAACTGACTATTCGGACAATAGCAAGTTTATTGTCCCACTCCACAGCAACTATTTCCCATGGCTTTGCCTCATTAAATAGTTGCTGTCTTGGGGGACAATAAACTTGCTATTGTCCTCATACCCAGTAAATACTAAATAGGCATATAATATCCCATCCACCTACATTTCATGTTATATAACCTCCCGTTTGTAACCTTCAATTTCACTGTAAAGTCAACACATCTGTCATAGCCGCAAGTTTCACAATTTATTTCTGCTTCTCATGTACTTAAAATTAGGGGCCTTAATATTGCTTACCAATTCCAACAAGAGACATCCCTCTAACTATTGATAATCATTAAAATTCATTTCATGAATCTACGCAACAATGATAAACCTTCAAGTACAGTCACTCTCAATTTTACAAAAATATTGACGATACTTTATCCGAAACTGTTCCTTGTACCTTTAACTTAGTACACTAACATTTTTATGAAAAGACGGTTTGTCTTAGAATAAGAAAGCTAAAGCAATTCTGAGAAAAAGAATACGACATATTGCCAATTCCATTGAGGTTTAATAAAAATATGGCCATTTAAGTGAACCCACCATTTCCAATTTCCTTTAGTAAACACAGATTTACAGGGTTCTCCATAGTAACACATCTTTACCTGACCTTTTAGAGGTCAACTGTTGTTCAACCACCTTTAAAAGGAAACCTTATACAATACAACATATGCCTACATGATATAATCATGATAAAAGCTTCACATCACTTAGAAATACCCTTACATGTATACCCCCCCCCCCCCCCCCAATCTTTTGATTTTCATAAAAAGTCATGGTTTGAAATGTTTTACCTAATTTTATGAAACGTGTGGCAATTTCCTTGAGTAATTTCTCACACATATTTGAAAACAATCATCAATGATTCTAAAATTTGATCTTTATTTGTTTATTGTATGATTTGTACCATTTTAATTAACAAATAGACAGCTGTCCTGCTTGTGATTTCTTGTTTTCATGAAAAAAGTAAGCTAACAATCATATTTAGTGAATATCTAATCTATTCTGATTTCTATAGTCTCCTTCTAACCATGCTAAAACAGTAAGTTACAACCTACAAGTTAGACATCTGCCTTAAATTAGAATTAAATTCAAACACACCCAGGTAGCTGAAGACAGAGTTGATTTCAATGAAAAATGTTCAAATTTGACATGTTTTTCTACTTTTTTTCTGCATATATACCTTAGAAAGGTAGAAATAGGTTGTTTCTTGTTCATTTCAAAAGTAATTATCATAGCAGATGTTATTTCAAAGTCAAATGTACATTTACATATCCTACATGTAATCTTAATGCAGACAATTAAATAGAGGGGAGGGGGGGGGGATTTTTCAATTATGTAAACACATCTAAATATCTTTATGAAATAAAAAATAAAGGAAACATAATTGCATACTTTTATTGAAAAACAAATTTTCACAGCAATTATGAATTTCTTTAAACAGCCTTAATTTTGTTTTCATAATTTCTTATCAAACACAAACCACAACATGGCATGATGCTTTCTTCAAGTTCCATTATTGTTCATGCATTATCGGATTTAATTTGAATTACCGGTAAATAGTCTGTAGAACACAAGGAATATGCATGTGGATAGAGGTGACAGGTTAATCTCAGGAGCTGACCCACAAGAATCAACAGGTACCGGTAAAAGCCATGTGGTAACAAGAGGCTGTTTTGAGCTGAAATAAAAAAAAAAAATAATTAGCTGTGTTTACATACATGTACTAGTAATAGCTGTGTTTACATTAACATATGCATAGTATTTCTGTAAAAAATACACTGACCATGCAGTGTAATAAGTATGACATATCCCAATACATGATATAACATTTAGGCAGTACAAGATCAAAAAATTGCATATCAAGTCATAATATAATATTAAAAAATTTTCATAGGTATAAACACTTATCAAATTGAGAGAGAGAGAGAGTTTGAGAGAGAGAGAGTTTATTACGGTACCGTACTTGTAGTGCAACAGTCAATATTTCAATTCGTAAATTACAAATGAATATTACCCACCGAACAGCGTCAAAGTACATGTACTGGTATTAGCTTCTGGTATACCATTTTTTATCAATTCTACTGTGTTTTCTTTTTTTTGGCAAATAAATTTAGCGAGGGTTTTTGTTTATTTTCTTATAAATTACATGTTTTAAAAACAATACTATGTGTAATAAGCATAAAACATGTATGAGTAAACTTAATGAAGAATTTTTAATAGATTATTTTTCACAGAATGTGGTACATTACATGTATGTCAATCTTTATAAAACTAGCGTATATTTCGTGCGCCATAAATTGCAAGTTTTTTGTAAATATCATTTACTTGCATGATAGGTATATATGGTCTAACCAAAATTTTCTTCATAAAGCTACAGCTGTATGTACCACATATATGTTTTGTCACAAGTATACATTTAAAAAAAAAATACCCAAATTCCAACAGTTGAAATAAACTCGACTCATTCTCTGATAAGTTCATTGTGTTTTGTGCGTGCATATCTTATTTGTCTGCTGCAACAGCAGCCAATCAGCGGTAAGCTGAATCCACAAAAAGAAAGTTTGTGTTTTAGGAGCGGGTAAATTGTTTATGTGACACTGTCAAGAAAACCACACCAAATAATAACAAGAAACATAAATATTCACTTAAATGTATTGTGTTGTAAAGTAAAGGTTTTTAACACTTATTGCATCTTGCAAAACATGTGATGACCCTTAATCATCTGTCATATATCTGATATTCATGTATATGTAAAAGATGGGAGAAATAACGACGGAACAAACTGGGATTCGAACCTGGCCCTCTGAATCTCTAGTCAAGTGCTCTACCAACTGAGCTACATGTATCTGGCACCGGTATTCAAACCAGTCTGACCGTCACATTCCTCCCCCCTTAAATGATCTTCACCCTCGAAGATAACCCCTGGCAGAATCGAGTTAACCTGTTAGTTCCAGGGGTTGGTCACAACACCAATATTGTAACAGGATGGTAGAAATAATGAAGGACCAAACCGGGATTTGAACCTGGGCCCCCTGAATCTCTAGTCAGGTGCTCTACCAACTGAGCTATCTGCCACTGGTATTCAAACCGGTCTGATCGTCACATATATAAAGAATTATTTTAAACAATGTTGTTCAATAAAAAATAAAAACCTTCAGTTTTTGTCTGTAATTAATCAATATTGGCGTGCGATCAGTTCTCGCCGAGTACCATTTCTCACCAGTGCATTGTTACGTCATTTTATCAACACATAAAATTACATACGAAAATATGATGTAACAGTGCACCAGCGAGAAATGGTCCTCGGCGAGAACTGCTCGCACGCCAGTACTGCCAGTAGTCAGATTAAAAAAAGAGAATAAAAACTTACATTAAAAACATTAACAAAGACAATTTAAGTACACATCATAACTGCTAAACAAGAAAAATTATGTGAACTGGTAGAATGGTACGCATAGTTCTAACTTGTAACCTACATGTAGAAGTACATGTACCGGGTACCCGTTGGTCTGCTAAACCTCTCTAATGATACAATGATCGGCATCATAAAGATATTAAAGTCATGTTTGAACTCTGAAGTCTACAATTTTATTTACTTGAAGTTATGTCTACAGGGTATTCATGACTACATTTGGAGTCTTCTGCACAAGAATATATGATATGTTTCTAATTAGACCCTGCTTTGAATTTTGAGTTGAAAATTCACGATCTGTTATTTTTTTAAATAGATAAATTCAGTTACCCTTTCCAGTCCCCCATGAACCTTGAGCGAGTCTAAACATCCATGAAACATGTAAAAATTACACGTTAGTAAACAAACACCCACATCATAACAAAAACATCTAACAGTGTGCACGTACTTAAATGTACATCTATACTATATACTAAATTTTAACCCGTTAACAAGAAACTTTAAAAGGAGTAAAAGCCTCACCTTCTTCAGTAACATCCACATAAATCACACACTTTAATGTCCATCTTTTCTCCTTTATTACTCGTAGCTTATCAACGGCTGATCGTCGACAGAAGTGTGGCTGTCAGAATTTCCTCGTAAACGATTCACACGAGAAAAATATCCTCCTTAAACAAATATGTAGTATTGTTCCCTGTGCATGTTCATATGTTTCACAGTAAATAGAAAATGCATGTATACACCGAAAGAATACACAACTTCTCTTCTGCATTACGGCTCTCTCTTTTCTACAATGCCGTTCGTTTCTGTTTACATTCGGCGCGCGCGCGGGGGTTACATACAGGGGCGCCCCGACAAATAGTTGCACATAGAACGTTTAAATAATGTGTGTTCATTGAATTCATAAATGATATAGATGAAAAAAATGAAATTGAATCACAACAATTTATCTAAGACGCAACACAACGTAATGCAGTAAATGCCTGGGCCTTAAAGTGGCATTTGTTCGCTTGTGTGTCTATGTAGACATATTAACTCGTTCATGTACGATTCTCACATATTTGTTTTATGAAATTTGAAAAAAATATAGCACAGAACTTGTTTAATTTGATACCAAATGACATCATTTAATATATTAACAATAACTGAATTCATTTTTTTTCATTAGATGATAATGATTTTTGCTATCAGAAAAATACGTGTATGAGCTGCTGACCCCTAATTATAGGGGCCAGCCCTTTTTTCTTAATTTTAAATGAAAGCTCTCGTTATTCTAAACAACTTTTGCTCTATATGTATTAACAAAATATTTTTAGTTTAAAGGTTATTATACAAAGAACAACAAAATTTCAGACCCCCCAAAACCTTATACTTTACCGGCAAATAGCTTAAAAACTAAAAATCATTTTGCCAAACTTTTCATGCCAGCAAAACTATAAAATGTTACCAACAATTCTGCTAAATTTCATGCAACTATCTTTTGTAGTTCCCGAGATCAACTCTGGACAAAAGACCCCCAAATTTTCAATTAAAGGGCAATAACTCATTACCGGAAGTGAATTTTAAAAATTTGAAAAAAACGTCTCGAGATATTAACATTGTCTACATACCCTGAAAGTTTCATAACAATCAGACAACAAATGTTCGAGAAATGGCCTACACAAAATTTGCGGATAAAAAAAAAATAATAATAAGAAACAGTAGAATAACAGAAGGGTTTTCCGTTGAAAAACGGAAAACCCTAATAAAAAGAAACCGAAGAAAAACAAGAGGGTCTTCCGTTGGAAACGGAAGACCCTAATGAAGAAAAACAAGAGGGTCTTCCGTTGGAAACGGAAGACCCTAATAATAATAAAGTATAATTTTCGGCGGTATTCCTATGCCACAGCCAGAAAATGGTTCCAATCTTCAGTCTTTCCTCTTGCGGCTCCGCCAGTAAATAATACTCTAGTGAAAATGGTTACATTTTAGTCTTGCCAAATTGTGTTAAGAAATATTGATCATTATTGATAAAAAAAAATTGAGGCGAAAGGCATGGACTTTTGACCATAGTCTATTGAAAGCTCAGCCACGTCGTGAAAATGTGATCACAAAACTGGTTTTATATTTTTAAATCCAACACGCTTTTTAATAAACTTATTATTATCTAATTTAATTTTCACTCAATTCATTGCTAGAGCTCACCGAAACAAAGTTGGGCAGAGCTTACGGTTTACATGTATTATACCATCAGCGTCGGCGTCAGGTCAAAGATTTTGGAGGTCCCCATACGTTATTTATATATACAATCAGCGTCAACGGCAGGTTGAAGGTTTTGGAGGTCCCATATCTATGTCATTATTGATCCTACACTAATCTTCAAAACTTGGCAATGGGTGATGCATCTAAGGGTACTATTGACTTAGAACCATTATAACAAGAGCTTGGACTTTGGGTAGTTGCTGCAAACATCAATGTGACGTAGGCCTGTCTATTTCATTGAAGGCCACTCTGCCATTGCTCTTTGAAATCAACAAGATTTGTCTGGCTTTTGAGCAAAGACTACGCAATCGGTGTATATTTCACATGAAACCAGCGTCATTTTTAACTTGTTTTGACGCAAGAAATAGATAGTTACGTCCTACTGAAAGTCCAAGGTCTTGTTAAAATGGTTCTAACATACTTAGCATGCTGAATCTACTTGAAAAGTAAATCTGCGTCCCAGTACTCTCAGTACTTTGATGAAGGTCGATATTATGGAACTGACTAGTTTTGGGTTTAGCAGTTGGACTAGATTGATGATAACATATATTAACAAACGTATATCAGAGCTTAAAATATCGTGTGTCTCTGATCGAATTCAGAGGACCATCTTTCTCGAGAGAAGAAAAATATTTTGTCATAACAAGAGGGAGAATCAGAAACAAATCCATTCTTCAAAGCCCGGATGTAGAGACACACTGAGAAATGTAGCTGCAGGTCTGTAGCCCCCGTCTGAAAAAATTAAATTGAAGACCTGGGAAAATTCGGACGGATCGACGACCTGGGAAGGTGAAAAAAATCGGATGGACGACCTGTGGAAAAGTTGGATGGACGACATGAGAAGCTAGAGGAGCCAGGGGTCGTAGGAATAAATGCAGGTGCGGCAAGGTTTCACAAATAAAGACATTATAGACTAGTATCCATGAAAGTTATCATACAAATAAAGAGGAACAATGTATGATTTTTTTTTCTTAAAAATCATTTGATCAATATTACTTATAAAATTCTTATTTTCCAATGTGATTATTTTTGGACTGCCCTTGACTATTGGCCAATGTTTGGCCAGTGAACTATTAATGAAATAGTTATTAAAAGTAAATTGGAATAAAAGTTACTACTCATAGAAATCCAAATACTTTATTACAAATCCATTTACTGATCCAAACACATACATGTACATATAAATTATACATGTTTATTAATGAAAGACCTGAAACTGGGCATTAATAATAACATTTTGTGCTAGAAACTGTCTCTTTAAAATAGATTTACACTAAAAACATGGCTGTCTTCATTTGTCCAAATATTGGGTAAACAGAATGAAAATAAAAGATTCTAAGATTTTAATATAATTATGCATTACTGAGTTGATCTACCATTTTGATCTGGCATTTATCATCTAATGAGTATTTGTTGGGATTTCAGTACTGATCTTAATTCATATAATGCAGTAAACAGATTGTCCTTAATACACAAATTCTTAATACTCTATACAGTGCCACAGTGATCAACATGTGCCATTTATGAGTGTTTGTGTATTATCTTGGTGTATGCATGTGTAGATATCACACAATCTTTTTTCGATACAAAATATACATCTATCAAAGCATAAAGAAGTATCAAAATGATTCATTAAATGACTTTATCACAATTTAATATACCGGTAATGGCATTTATAATGCACCACACAAGTGATATAGAAAAGGTGGTTACTTTAACCCAAAGTATAGTCTAATAATCTAATGTACATGTCTAGATGAATAAAAATTTCACAAAAGACTCTCAAATGTCCTTCTAAAATAATTCCTTAAAAGGAAATAACTGTTAGTTTTGCTTCACCGCATGAAAAACAATTGTGCAAAAACAAAAAAACACGAAACATTGCAGTGACCTATCATCTCACAAACATTTCCAAAACAAAAGCTGACACATTCTATAAGAGTTTACTGTAAAGATCGATGACTGATTAGGAAATAAATTCCATCAATGACTTATAACCTAAAACAGAGACATACTCCTATCAAATGAATATAATGCAGGGAATGTTACACTCATTGATCAAAGAATTCCTTCTTCTTTTTCTCCACCTCGGGGCCCGACATTTCCTCAAGGATCTTAAAGATGACGGAGAAGTCTTTACCACCGTAACCCTTTTCAGTCATCTTGGTGTAAATCTCGAACGCTCGCTGCCCCAAGCTCACAGCTGAGTTGGTGTCTTTAGCTGCATTGTTTGCCAATCCCAAATCCTGAAATCATGATAAATTTTGTATAGGTAATTGTACACTACATTGTTCCAGATATTTTACCATTGATCCAAAACAAAATTGATCCGTGTAAATAATATCAATTTTAAAAATTTGCCAGAAATAAAGTAAATTAAATACCTAAGTTCAATTACTTTCCACATAGCATATTCTCTCTCTCTCTCTCTCTCTCTCTCTCTCTCTCTCTCTCTCTCTCTCTCTCTCTCTCCACAACAACTGGTTTTACCTTTGTCATCAGAGCAGTACCAAATCCCCCATCATAGTTATTGCTTGAGGGCACATTCTCGAACACCCCAGGGCAGGGATTGTATGTATCACTGGACCAGCAGCGACCAGAGCTCATGTTCAAAATCTTTGCCAGCATCTTAGGATCAAGTCCCAGTCTAAAAATAGTTCATGACATCAGAAAAGAATGTATCTGTAGCAGGTATTTAATATGCCATGTAGTTCATGTTCAAAATTTGAAAGTAACAACCTTGTCAGATAAGTATACATAGATATTTCTTTTTTGAACTCATAACTGGCTTTATGGGGGTCAAAGAAAAATAACTCTTGCTTAGTTTCAGACTTAAATACAATTTTTTCAATGTAGCTCTAAATGTAGAGGTGCATAAAATATTTATATATTTTATACACCTCTAAAACTTTTCTTAATTCTTTTTAAATGATGAACGTCACCAAGTCACAACTTAATCAGTAATTATTGTTTTAAAAAGGTTCAAACTATTAAATTCCAATGTAATGTAAATGTTTAACTTTCCGTTCATCAATACAAGTATCAAAAAATTTTCTTATATTCATGTTTCTCTCACATCTGATAAATATAATTTGAAATCTACCATTTCATACTCGGCTCTTTCACCTCTATTACATGTTCTCCGCGTAATCCTTATTTGCATATTACAACAGACGTGTTTGGATATCTTACATATTATCATTTGTAAGCCATTTTGATAACTTAATTAAATCTATCAATATTTATATGTGAACTATGTGTACTTACTTGATTCCTAGGTTCATGGTTTCTGATGTCCCAATCATAGATATGCCCAATAACATGTTGTTACAAATTTTAGCTGCCTGGAATGTGAAATAAGCCATAGCTATGTTTACTCGCTTGTATGTTTTTATTATCTATTAAATGATATAAAATGTATGGACTGGTGCTACTAGAATAAACAGCACCTTTAGAGCTTTTTTATAAAAGCCCCAAAAAAAACTCCCATGTAACTTTTTCTTTGATCAATAACCAAAAACATTTTTTTTTCTTTTCTCTTCATTTTGAGGACATGAATACATAAATCATTTTTTTCTTTCATAATAAAAAAAATGAAAAATTAACTACCTATACTATATCATTTTTCAAATATAAATGTATACTGTACTACATAAAATGTTCACTGTTGGTTGGACAACACTATTAATCCTCACCTGTCCAGTGCCCACTGCCCCACAGTGGACCACATTCTTGCCCATGTTCTGTAGGATTTCCTGGGCCTCTGGGAACTTGGAATCTGGGCCACCCACCATAAAGGTCAGAAGGGCTTGTTTGGCTGCGTTCACTCCTGTTGTTAAAGACGGTCACAAATGTTAATTATTTATGTACATTATCTTTAGGGGAAGAACTTGAATGATATTACACCTTGTTACAAATTAAATTTATTTAAAATCTGTAATTATTCTATAAAATTAGTCCAAATCAAATAACATTCTACAAGCAAAATTACATAATGTACATTTTGTGAAGGTGTCTGTGATTTCCATACACATGTTGGTTATGATTATTTCTGTTTTTGGTTTAACCTTTGCTATTTTTTACATAAGAGTACAGTGTATATTATTGGTAAATTCAATACAACATGAAAATTTAATCTATAAAAACCATGAAAACTAGGAAAACAAATAAAGCCTGTGTTTAAGAGTGGTGTATATATGTTCTTACCCCCTGAGACAGGGGCGTCCAGGTAGAATGCCCCCTTCCCCTCCGCTACCTTAGCCATGTCCTGGGAGACGGCAGGGTCGATCGTACTGCTGTCTAACATTATGGTGCCCTTCACAACCTTGCTGTGAATAAAAAGAAAATCTGTGTAAAAACAGATGTTCATGAAAATAAATTTTAAAGATGAAAGTCTGGTTTATAGTTTTGTTTAGGTGTTGCCAAATGCAATTTTTTTTACAGTTTATATCTACCTGTTGAGTTAATAAAAAAATTGACCAAAATCTTAAAATGAAAAAGCTTGCAATAATATAAAAGGGAAGGGGGTAATTCTGTTACCAGTAGTACAATAAATATAACATGGATTGTTAGTTACCTGAAAATACCATTGTTTCCCGTGTACACCTCCTGTACATGCTTACTGGCAGGTAACATAGTGACAATTCTGTCAGTGTTGGCTGCTATTTCTGCTGGATTGCTGGCAGTCTTGGCACCTACAAAATAATTATTTGACTAACAGTATCGTAATATTTCACTCTGTAGTAACTGTCAGTTGAGGTTTTCTGGCTGATGCAAGGGCAGCTACTGTGACATAGGTAATTTAACAAACCCTTATTTAATGAATATTGCTTATCAAAAGAATGGTTAGTGTAGTGGAATAATCTATTAAAGAATGTTTTTTATGTCATCCTTCATACCAGGTATGCAGAGGTACGAGTGTTAAAAATGATGTACATTCTCATTGTTTTAGAATATAAATTTTTTAAATATAATTATGATACAACTTTGATTTTTTTTTCCTAGAAACGCTTTATGTTAAACACTCAGTCCAAGGGAAAACAAAAAATATTTCTAAGGTGGTCTACTCTTATGCAAGAACTACAGGTATCAGGAAAATATTTACCAGCTTGTTTCAGCCCATCTACAGCAGCTGTGTTGACGTCATAAACCAGGACAGGGTATCCCTTACTGACCAGGTTCCTGGCCATGTGGTTCCCCATGTTTCCAAGGCCAATAAAACCAATAAGAGGTTTTTCCCCCTTAGAAACAAAAATCAACCATATTGTATTGTAATAAACTAACTGTCTGATACTGATAAAAAAAACATTTTCATTTTTTTAAATACACAAAACATTGATTTCACACAAACACAAGGCTAGTTAACAGACTAGTTAAAAAAATTTACAGCTTTTTTCTCTGAAAAACGCAGCTTCATTTTTTTAATGATTATGAAATCGTTGAGTACATTAATTTAAAAACTTTAATGTGTGCCATCCACTGTAGACACGTGAATAAATATGAATAAATATCATGAAACATATATATGATTATTTTAATACTAGGAATTGAGTGTTAATGTCTTACCTGCACTGGCCTTGTTACTGAAAACAAATGATATGTTTAGTTAAGTACATAGTAAGTATAAGGTAGAGGAAATTCGAACTCAGTCAATTGACATTCGCATTCTTTCTAATTGCACATCTTTTTTAATTTGCATTTTCATATATCCATGTACAATCTATTCTCACCTGAAAAACATCTTTTGCAAGAAATGTTCTTGCTTGTGTTTGTCACAAACCTTGAAAACATTTGTGTTGTTGTTAAAACAGTTCTGCTGACCCCTGCCATTTTCAAAACCTCGATCCCGACTTGGATGTAGTTTTCACCCCCACCCTTTTGAATAAATTTAGCGTTTTTATACCATCCCAAAGTGTTGGGCACGGCGGAAAAATAACTATCCCCTGCAAAATATTTTTCAAGTTTGTCTTCTTAACTCGAGCAATATCTTTGTAAAATATTGAATAAAAATTTCACATCTTCATCTAGCCTACAGAATCTCGGCCAAATCCAATTTACACAACTTCAAGTTTGTCAAAATGATGAACCACACTTTTTATCCATTAAGGGGGTAATATAAAAAAAAAAATAAGAAATTAGAGTGAGGTGTTTTAAAACCTTCTAATAAACCGAATGGTTAGAAAGATGATCGATTCGCTCCTTCTGTTTAAGGTGGCTCTATACACCCACTGTTTATTCCAATTTTCAACAGAAGACCACAAAACATATACTTATCAAATATTAAAATGATGATAGGGATACTATAAGTATTTTAAAAGAATTTTTTAATGATTTTTCGTGTTTTTGTAAAAAAAAATTTTAAAAATTAACTATTAACAAATTAAGAGAACTTTTTTTGTCAAATAATGGATATTTCCTTCGGACACCTAAAAAAAATATAACACTTCTTAACTTTAAAAAATGTTATTTTTGCAATTTTTTAAAACATTTCCCCAAAACATAATTTTTCATATTTTCTTATTCTGTTGACAAATCATCTGAAAAAGCTGCTTGATGTTATAAGAAAATGTAATTTAATAAATGAGACTTAAAAGATTGAATGAAAATCATTGCAAATAAACACATAAAAAATATTTTAAATTTTATTTGGACTGAAAGTTCCACAGGTAAGAGTTATCGTTCCTAAATCCCAAGGCCCAACACTTTGGGGACTTTCCATTTCTGAGTTAAAGAAAATTTTGTGTTGGAATAATAAATACATACATATTTCATTATAGGCCTATATAAGTGAATATATTCGTTTTAATACAAAACTAAGTCAAATTAATAAAGGGGGAAATTAACTAATAGGATTTACATGTATGTATCCCAACATGAGGGAAATTCAAACCACCCTCCCATCCCCTTAAGATGGTAAGGAACATCTGTGGATATTAATGTGGATTAAAGTATATTATGATTGAAATACTTTCACCAGTTTAGAATTTTCTTTCACAGCATTCAACAAAAATTCCGTTTTAGAAAATTTTGGAATGTTTAAATTTTTACATGTATTGTTCTTAACGGGATTCGAACTCATGACCTACGGGTTTGAAGTGAACCAACTAACTCAATGCGCTACGCTGTAAGATGTCGGTAATGGGAAAGAAACTTTTTAAAAAACTATACTTGATTTTATCGTTTAATTATTTCGATAAATAATACGACACAACGTGAAGGTGTCACACACCAAATTACTTGTCAGTAATGAATTTTCCAATTAAATTAAATCTATTCATTTAACAATTTTTTTAAAAGACCGGTCCCCATACAATTCGCCTCAGTTTAAATCAGCCAGTACCGGAGTTGCATGCTTCCAGATTTACTTTTTTGCGTACTGCGTCATCAATAAGTGGTGTATAGAGCCACCTTAAAAAAATTAAAGGTAACGGAGTATTTTATACAATTGATATTTACTATCCTTCTGTAGCAAGAATTTGGTCGCGCTTGTCAGCTTGTATTTGGTTAAAATCAGACAAGGGAGTAAACTTTAGTTTACAACCTGTTGTTTTTGTCGTCATGAATGAAGATGGCAAATTATTTTGCCATTCAAAATTGTTTATTTTCACTTTATAGGGAAAAAATTGCCTTGATTAGATCAGTTTCAATCAGCAAAAAATGTTTAGAAATATGTTTTTTTTAATTTTATGGAAGTCATAATTTGCAAAATTATATTGCTAAAAAGTAAGCATGTTTTAATTTATGCGTGTTTTTATTTGTTTTCATTTTGTTGTTTTCTTACATCGCAAATATCTTATTTAACACTGACATAATTCGGTATTTTCAATGATTATTTTTTTTTTACCTGAATAAAATACTTGCTTCATAGAGATTAAATTGCTATCATAAAAATTTTACATTATACGTGTCTTTTAGATTGTGTTTTTTAATTATTGTCTTGCTTTTATTTTTCAAATATTTTTTGTATTTATTTTAAATTAAATATCTAAATTAAAGATTATTTAAAAAAAAAAACACTTACGATAAATTTATTATATCAAAAGATGGGGAGGAGGCAAAAGAATTACATAAGGGATCATTAGTAAGACGAAAAATGTTTTTGGCTGAACATAATTTGTTTAATGTCCGGGAGAAATTTCAGTTTCTCCCGGGCATTAAACAATTAATGTTCAGTCAAAAACATTTTTAAGGAGGGGAGAGGTAATTGCCTCCCCCCTCCCCTCCTTAAAAATGTATATCAGTTCTGCATAGCAGTAAGTGCAATATATAATATATGTATTAAGAAGGTGACAATTTAAGTTATTAGAACTTGTACTTGGATATGTTTTTGACATATCTGGTCAATAAAATATGTTTAATTCAATTCCTTAAAAATCCACTTGTTGACTGAAAGAAACAATGGCTTCTCTTGTTAACTGAAACAACTCCTGTCTTCGGGTCTATTCCTTGTCTTACATCTCTTTCGATTAGAAGTTCACGCACCGCGATGAAAAAAAATACCGATAGTTAGTTAGTTGGCCATACTGCACGGAGAACCGTGATTCAGGATGGGAATTCCAATCTAGATTGAAAACACGGAAGAACCAGAATCTCCGATATATTTCAAAGTATATCAATTAATGCTTGCAGTCAAAATTATGACATATCGCTTTTCTTAATCCCCAATTTAAGGTTTGGAATTTAGAAAGGGGGAGGAAAATCTCTGACAGATATTCTCACAGTGATATACTTCACCTACACCTGATCTCAGAAACTTCCTAACCCAACCCTACAAACCTTACCGGCAGTTCCTGGAAACTCAGACAAACAGAATGTAATTTTTCTGCTTCTTTATTTTGAAAGCAGACAGTGTACTATTCAGTAAAACCTCCTCATTACAATGTTATGGTGTGTATAATGTTTGTTTTTGTGAGAATCTGATTTTTGTGAATTATAACGGCATTTATTTTATCTAACACCGCATGCACGGCTGTTTCAAGCTTACGCATGTCATATTCATCACTTGAATGGGTTGTTATAACAAAGAAAGCAAGGAAAAGTTATGACGCAAATTCTCCAGTATTTTGTTTGTGTTTTTTTTTAAAGTTCTTTTTGAGGGTTAATTTTTAAGGTGTTTGTTGTTAGCCAGATGTCTTGTAAAAATGACCACTTTATATTATATGATACATGT